>NW_028152078.1:0-122500 GCF_964638095.1 Poromitra crassiceps
AAGACAGACAGGCAGGCAGAGAGAGAGAGAGAGAGACAGACAGACAGACAGACAGACAGACAGGCAGGCAGGCAGACAGGCAGGCAGGCAGGCAGGCAGGCAGACAGACAGACAGACAGGCAGACAGGCAGGCAGACAGACAGACAGGCAGGCAGACAGACAGACAGACAGACAGACAGGCAGGCAGGCAGGCAGGCAGGCAGGCAGGCAGACAGACAGACAGGCAGGCAGGCAGGCAGGCAGACAGACAGGCAGGCAGGCAGGCAGGCAGGCAGGCAGGGCAGGCAGGCAGGCAGGCAGGCAGGCAGGCAGGCAGGCAGACAGACAGGCAGGCAGGCAGGCAGGCAGGGCAGGCAGACAGACAGACAGACAGACAGGCAGACAGGCAGACAGGCAGGCAGACAGGCAGGCAGACAGACAGACAGACAGACAGACAGACAGGCAGGCAGGCAGGCAGGCAGGCAGGCAGGCAGACAGACAGACAGACAGGCAGGCAGGCAGGCAGACAGACAGACAGGCAGGCAGGCAGGCAGGCAGGCAGACAGGCAGGCAGGCAGGCAGGCAGCAGGCAGGCAGGCAGACAGACAGACAGGCAGGCAGGCAGGCAGGCAGGCAGGCAGGCAGGCAGGCAGGCAGGCAGGCAGGCAGACAGGCAGGCAGGCAGGCAGGCAGGCAGGCAGGCAGGCAGACAGACAGACAGACAGACAGACAGACAGACAGGGTTGTTGGCTGGGAGCTTGAGACTGATAAAAATGGAGTTAAGAAAAGAGGAAACTTGTTTTTCTCAAATTAAAGCACTTCATTTTAAGATGCACATTTTTCCAAAGCACTCTGTTGTATGTTATTTTTTAAATGCAGCCATTATTTTACTTGAAATGAGAAAACAACATGTATTTATTATTATAATAGGCTAGTTATTTATAATTAATCCAGTTAAATATGAAAACTGTAAAAATCAACATTGTTGATGTTATTTTGATTCAACAGTCAGTCGCTGACTACATACAGACATTGTACCATTAGGCTATCGCTACAGCAATCATTGAAGTAGCCTAAGTTCAATGGCACTGAATCATAACACAAGCTATGTTAGGATGTTCTGGACCTTCGCTTGAGGACATTTTCTCTATCTGGACCTCTTTGAATTTTAATTGAGTGCCCCTGGTGTATGTTATGTACACTACAGTGTTATGTACACTACAGTGTACTGGTGTATGTTATGTACACTACAGTGTTATGTACACTACAGTGTTATGTACACTACAGTGTTATGTACACTACAGTGTTATGTACACTACAGTGTTATGTACACTACAGTGTTATGTACACTACAGTGTACTGGTGTATGTTATGTACACTACAGTGTTATGTACACTACAGTGTTATGTACACTACAGTGTACTGGTGTATGTTATGTACACTACAGTGTACTGGTGTATGTTATGTACACTACAGTGTTATGTACACTACAGTGTACTGGTGTATGTTATGTACACTACAGTGTTATGTACACTACAGTGTTATGTACACTACAGTGTTATGTACACTACAGTGTTATGTACACTACAGTGTTATGTACACTACAGTGTACTGGTGTATGTTATGTACACTACAGTGTTATGTACACTACAGTGTACTGGTGTATGTTATGTACACTACAGTGTTATGTACACTACAGTGTACTGGTGTATGTTATGTACACTACAGTGTTATGTACACTACAGTGTACTGGTGTATGTTATATACACTACAGTGTTATGTACACTACAGTGTTATGTACACTACAGTGTACTGGTGTATGTTATGTACACTACAGTGTTATGTACACTACAGTGTACTGGTGTATGTTATGTACACTACAGTGTTATGTACACTACAGTGTACTGGTGTATGTTATGTACACTACAGTGTTATGTACACTACAGTGTACTGGTGTATGTTATATACACTACAGTGTTATGTACACTACAGTGTTATGTACACTACAGTGTTATGTACACTACAGTGTTATGTACACTACAGTGTTATGTACACTACAGTGTTATGTACACTACAGTGTACTGGTGTATGTTATGTACACTACAGTGTTATGTACACTACAGTGTTATGTACACTACAGTGTTATGTACACTACAGTGTTATGTACACTACAGTGTTATGTACACTACAGTGTACTGGTGTATGTTATGTACACTAGAACATGTATTTATTACAATAAAGTATATCTCATCTCATCTCATCTCATCTTTAGAGGAATATCTCATTTTAAATTAACATTAGGATTATACTGTTGTGTACAAAGCCCCACCTTCCCCCATCACCCTGGGTGACTCCCCAGTCAACACTGTGGAGTCCTTCCACTTCCTGGGGACCATCATCAGCCAGGACCTAAAATGGGAGCTGAACATCAGAGCTCTCACCAAGAAGGCACAGCAGAGGATGTACTTTGTGCAGCAGCTGAAGAAATTCAAAGTGCCAAAGGCCACGATGGTGCACTTCTACACCTCCATCGTTGAGTCCATCCTCACCTCCTCCATCACTGTCTGGTATGCTGCTGCCACTCTCAAAGACACTAACAGACTTCAGCGCATCATCCGCTGCGATGAGAAGATAATCGGATGCAACCTGCCATCCCTCCAGGACCTGCATGCAGCCAGGACACTGAAGCGGTCTCGCAAGATCATGGCTGACCCCTCCCACCCTGGCCACAAACTCTTTAAGACACTCCCCCACGGCAAGAGACTGAGGTCTGCCAAGACCAGAACCACCCGCCACAAGACCAGCTTCTTCCCAACCGCCATCAGCCTCACCAACAAGGCCCGGAAACCCCTTCCGCCAAGGACCTCACTAACAACCCCCCCCCCCCCCCCCCCCCCCCCACACACACACACACACACACACACACACACACAAACTCACTACCTCCTCCTAAACTCAACTGAACCCCCCCCCCATAAAACTGGAACTCGTATCTAATTTAATGCCTGTTTAACTGGGACTGTAAATTCATGTAAATTCCCTGCACATTGAATGCCTATTTAACTTAGCCTGTAAATTTCATGTACATTCAATGTAAACTCTTATTTAACTCCGACTGTAAATTCATGTAAATCCACTGCCTATTTAACATATATTTAACTCAGTCTGTAAATATCATGTAAATTCAACGTAAATTCATATTTATTATCCACAGAACACTTCACCACAATACATATTGTATATATTTTAGGGCTGTGCCGATTCACTTATCTCCCGATTGGATACTATCACGATACTTGGGTGCCGATTCGATATATATTGCGATTCTTAAGTATTGCGATTCTACGATTATTGCGATTCGATATTACGATTTATTGCGATTTTTGTTTCTTGTTTTCTTTTCCTTTTTCAGTTTGTTTTGCTTTTTTACACTAGAACATGGGAAAAGTTGAATCATACACTTCTAGAGACTGTATATTATAGGGATGCACCGATCGATCGGCACGTGACCGGAAAAGGCCGATTTTCACGTGATCGGCCTCGATCGGTGATCTGCGCCGGTCACTCTAAAATGCCGATTCTGTGAGCCGATTTTGACGTGACGTGTGCACACCCAACGGATGAGTTGCAGCCACTACGCTCATGCGACAGCATGTCTTCGTCGGTGTGGACATTTTTCACCGTCAGTGAAGACGATACAAAGCGTGCAGTTGGACGCGATGTTGCAACGGTGGAATATCGATAAAACCAGGGTTCATGTGGTGCTGCGTGACAACGCTAGAAATATGGCGAAAACAATGGTAGATGGCAACCTGGCGAGTTTGCCCTGCATGGCACATACGCTTCAGCTGGCGGTGAATGAGGGTCTGCTGTCTCAACGCAGCATCAAAGACGTGCTGGCAAATACAAGGAAGATTGTCGGCCACTTTAAACACTCGCCACTCGCCTATTCCCGACTCCACGACATCCAGGAGAGGAAACGACTGCAGCAGGATATTCCTACCAGATGGAACAGCACGTACTACATGCTGGAGTCACTCATTGAGCAGAGACGGGCTCTCGGGGCGTACGGTGCAGAGCACGAGCTGCCAGCCACACTCAACACGTATCAGTGGGGGCTGATAGAGAACGTGGTGACGCTCCTCGCACCGTTTGAGGAACTCACAAAACAAATCAGCAAATCCACAGCAACAGCGGCAGACGTGATTCCAGAAATCACCGCGCTGAAACGGCTTTTGGAGAGAGAAGCAGACACTGACCGTGGAGTGGGGACTACAAAAGCCACGTTGTTGGAGGCAGTCCAGACAAGGTTCAGCAACATTGAAGAGGAGCCACTGTACACTGTGGCCACTTTCCTGGACCCCAGGCAAGTTAATAGCTTACACTACTGTATAATATCTATCATATTATTCATATTGCCACATACAAAAAAAGCCTATTACTATACTTGTCAAATAATAAATGAAGACAATAATATCTATCTACTCTAGGCTAATAGTAGTTACTGTAGTTATGCTTGCCTATGTGTTTGCCTGGCTATGTCTCTGAAACAATACATTTGAATTATCCTTCTTGTCTGTTTATGCAACAGGTACAGGAGTCGCTACTTCTCCGCAGAAGTTAAGGATCAAGTGAAAGAGCGGATTCTGACTATGCTGGAGGCTGAGGAGCGCAGACCAGGAGACCACGCACCTGAGGAGGAGGAGGAAGACGAGGTGGAAGCTGTTGCAGGACCATCCACGACACCTGGGCCTGCAGCCAAAAGGCCAAGTCTGCTGCTTTCAGTACATGAGGAGATAATGCAGGAGAATGCTGATGCAGAGCAGCTGCTGGCCAGCCTTAGGCAGTAGTATGCCTGTTAAAAGTGCCTTGTTATAGTTTCTAGTTGCACGTTTCATTTGGATTTTGCTAAATACAAAAATAAATACTGCACTTAATTTTTTTTGTTGGAGCTTTGTAAAAGAAAGAAGAAAGTTGGACCATGTTAAAAAAAAAATAGGGAGAGAGCAAAGAAGGCTAAGGACCTGTAATGGTGCATTTGTAGTCTAAACAAAATGTAGGCTATATTGTATTTATTTTAATTTATATTACAGATGGCTGGGCTCCATGGAGAACATTTTGATGTTCTGTTGCACCTGTTTTATTTTGGAAAAGTGAATGCACTGATAGCTGTGTAGGCCTACTAGATTTGTATTATTATATTCATTGTATTATTTGCACAAAAAAAGAAAAGCTCTGTCCAGTAACCTGGAGTACTTTTATTTTGAGATGTGTTTTAATGAGATGGTCCTACCTCAGAATTATTACTTGAAATCAAGAATTCTATTAAAGCTAAGTTACAAAAATGTTTGTGTAAGCTGTCAATTATTGTTTTTAGAAAAAAAATCGGAATCGGCAAAAATCGGTATCGGCAAGTCAGACTATTCAAAAATCAGAAATCGGAATCGGCCAACAAAATCGCAATCTGTGCATCCCTAGTATATTATATCATGAGTAGGGCTGGGTGATATAGTTAAAAAGTATATTGATATAACATCTTTCATATCAGTCGATATCGATAATTATTGATCATTTTAATTACCCTTAATAAAAAACATGAGAAGAAAAAGGTTGCATTTAGCCACTTTATTTTGAACCACCTTATTTTCAAGGCACACAGGTAGGTCTAATTTGTCACACACACACACACATACATGCTCTGAGTGCAACTGCAAGCAGTAATTTACAGACATGGTGACATTTTACTTTGATGACAGCCTAGCGTTGCCAGCCTTCTAAAAAAACCGTTTGGTAACGTGTATTTCAGCGTTGTAGGTTAATGTTAGTTGATTCAGAGGTGTGGAAAAGCCTGGGTTTTGCGTTGACTTGCTTAATAACTACATTATGTCATAGGCTTATGTAGGGCTGGAGGGCGACCGCGCTGGGGACCGCTGTTTGTTGGACGAGAAAAAGCCTTGCCTCGCTGAAAATGCGGTAGGCAGTTTTATATACGTTTTATATACGCATCAAGACCCCGCCCAAGCAGAAGACATAAAGTCATAAGCTGTGTGCTCAATAGATGACACAATGAGTTATTCCTGTCCCCAAAGTACAAGTAAAACCTTTCCAACACTTCAACTTTGTCTCTGCTCACAGAAGTGAATTGAGCTGCGGATGCCATTCCGTAAAGTAACGTTGCAGACGCCCGTATTTGTGAAATTGGTGTCTTAACATTAACGTTAATTTCCCGGGCTCTTATTAATAGAACACATGTTAACACGTTACGTTAACACGAATTGAAACTCACCCACATCGAATTATTTGTAACGCCGGGTGAGATCAAATGAGTGGCGTCAGCGGAGGACCAAAATGTGAGACTCATTAGCCAGGAATGGGTCTCGCGCTACTTTTGCATGTTCAAATAAAGCTGATAATGTAGAATTTGATTCAAGGGGGGGGAAACCCTTTCAGACTAGAACACAAACTGTCTATTTTGCTGCAACTCGACAGTGCTGCTTATCCAGGAGATGTCGGGACTCTCAGCTCTGGATCAAACCATCGCGTCACTAGCAATTCCACCATTGTCAAGGGATATGATTAGCTGTGTGAGTGGGGGCGGGTCGGAGTTTGTCTGTTAAATGATTGGCTGTTTCCGTGTCACTTGTACTAAAAAGGTACATGATTGGCTGTATGAGCCATGGAGCAGAGGGAAGCGCTCTATAATGTGCTGGATGAAAGTGGTAACATTTCATACATAAACAAACAGAAAAAAATTACGCGATTATCAATTCTGGAATAAAAGATTGATTCAAAAAATCGTGACATTAAAAATCGCGATACTACGATTTGATTACACTTGCAACTTTGTGATTGTCTTTAGTTATCTTCCTACTTCTTATCTCTGTATATTGATGTGACCACTACGCTGCATACAGACACTAAGACAAATTCCTCATATGTAACTTGCATACTGTGGCAATAAAAGTGATTCTGATTCTGATTCTGATAGTATTTTCTCCTTTTCTCATTCACTTTCATGTCACCACCTTCTCTCCCTTTAGGTCGTGTTACACTACAACAGACAGGCAGAAACATAACAGATGTATATTTGTTTTATGTTTTATATTTTGTGTAACCTAACAGCTGTATTCTATAGTCTGTATTCTGTATTCTGTACCCTGTTTTTATATTTGCCTTATAACATCTAGGGACAAACATTGTAAACTAGCTTAGGCTATAAATGTCAGGATATATAACAAAGACTGTTTCCTGTGAATGCTCTATGTTTATGTATCTGTCCCTATAGAAATAAACCTTTTAATCAATCAATCAAACACTGAGCTTATTATTATATTTTATTATCTTATTATTATAAACCAAACATCAAAAATAACATCTCCACCCTCTTTGCTTTGCTCATAACCCTTAAATATCGCAGTATAAAAACATATAAAACACATTGTAATATTTTTTTTTTATTGAGACTGCAATTCCAATACAAAACAGCAGAGGGTGCTGCCCTGCCAGCTATAGTGCTGAATGCAGCATGCAACAACACAGACCAACACAAGCCTGCAAACTGCGCAACCACTAGTGATGGGAATTACGGCTCTTTGAAGGGAGCCGGATCTTATGGCTCCGTTCCTTTCTGAGAGCCGTTCAAAATAGCGGCTCCTTGTTCCTTTTTCTTTTAATGGGGCGCGCACTACTGTTTCTCTGATAAATCACTAATATAATGATAGTGTAACGGGTTGGGTTTGTGTGCTGCTGTTGTGTGTTGTACTGTTCTGTGCATGGGGAGTTACGGGGGGTCTGTGAAGGCGACATGTAGCCAGTGGGTGGGGTGAGAGAGGGATTCACCTGTGATTGGCTGGGGGGAGGGGAGCTGTGAGAGAGGGGAACAGCTCGGGAAGTTGGTGCGTGGAACCTGAGAGGGAAGGTTGTGTGTGGGAAGAGCGGAGAAGCTAGGAGGAAGCTAGCAGGGGTTTTTGGTGTGTGTTGTGGGGTTGTTTTGGCGTGGGCTACGGCTGACAGTAGCCCCGGACCTGTGTGTGATAAAGAATAAAGTGCGGTGACTAGATCCTGACTCTCGCCTCGTATGGGGCAGCGTAAGGGACAAATTTAAGACTACTGAGAAGCCGTCGGAGGCTATATCTTTGCCAAAGCCAGCTATGGATCTGGCCAATGATATGCCGGCACCGGCAACTGAGAGACCGTCGGTGAGAAAAGAGAAGCCGACTATTCATTTGTCTTACCAAGCAATCCACTGGATCGGCTATTGGATCGGCTGGTCATTAGCTTGTCTAGGCTAGCTACTAGCTTGGAGAGGCTAGCAACCCATTGGATCGGCTGGTCATTAGCATTTCTAATCCCACATAGGATAAGCAATAACCACGCCCTGTGGCGCCCGGATTGGCCAGGAGCAACACTGGAGGGCACGCAGCCCAGCGATTTCATGAACCAATTGAATAGCTCTTGAGAACGGACAGCGATTTCGAGAGCGGACATTGAAATGAATTATGGTCACCTACCTTCCTTAGCATAGTAATAATAATAAGCATAATAATTGTAATCTACACAATGTGTACACAATCTACAAAAACATGCAATAATATAAACGGTGTTGTGTTCACGTTCATAGCTCATATAATATAATGTATCATATCGTTAATTTCAAGCTCAATTCTTACCCAGAGAAAAGGTACAGCACTGAAAATGTAACAAGCAATAGTTTTTTAAACATCTTTATTTTAAAAGATGAAAAACCCCAGGTGCTTTAGTCCCAAGCTTCAATGCTCCTGGCCAATCCCGGCGCCACAGGGCGTGGTTATTGCTTATCCTATGTGGGTTTAGAAATGCTAATGACTAGCCGATCCAATGGGTTGCTAGCCTCTCCAAGCTAGTAGCTAGCCTAGACAAGCTAATGACCAGCCGATCCAATAGCCGATCCAGTGGATTGCTTGGTAAGACAAATGAATAGTCGGCTTCTCATTTCTCACCGACGGTCTCTCAGTTGCCGGTGCCGGCATATCATTGGCCAGATCCATAGCTGGCTTGGGCAAAGATATAGCCTCTGACGGCTTCTCCGTAGTCTTAAATTTGTCCCTTACGCTGCCCCATAGCCTCGTTCCTGACAATGCTACAATATGGTATGATTTGGATCAGATTTGATTAGACCCACCACTATTTCATTTTGCATCAGTGGACTGCAGCAGCATTCAATTACTCATACAGTATTTCCAGACCTAATGTCAATAAACTGCATTGTAAACATTACACAAGGTGACACCATATCATCTGCTTATTTAGTCAGTGAATTTACGGACTAAGCTGAAAGTTGGCTGTCCTTGATGCAATTCATGCAACACTTCGCTACCCAGAAAGTCGGCAGATGCACTCCGGTTTTGATATTAAGCTGAGTCCGCCCACCCAGGCCAGCTACAGCATGCTATCCTCCCTGCCCCATGCTCCCTGCTCAGCGGACTAGCAGAGGGAGGGAGGGAGGTCTAACCTGTGTGTGTGCTGGGGAGCGGCAGGCAGTGAAATTTGGGCACAACATTAAAACGAACGGCTCTCAAGTAGGACTCGGTTCCCTTCGTTCATAGCAAAGAGCCGTTCAATAGATTCGGGTCGTTCGCGAACGTCACAACACTAGCAACCACTTCAAAGAATGACAGCAGCCTGCAGCCAGCATCACATTTCTGCTCAGAAATAATGATAAATAACCATGCCAAGAACTTATTATAAATAAATATCAGCCTTACCTTTAGAAGATCTTCTTTCTTGACTTTGTGCTTGCGAAATTGTTCATTAAATCCACAAAGTCTATTCCCATGACTAGTTGAGAGTCAATAGCCATCAGGGAGAGCGCAGACAGTCGTTTCTGATTCATAGTCGTCCTGAGTTCATTCTTCACTCTTTTGAGTTGATAAGATCTCTCCCCCGGCTGCTCCTGCTGCTTGTCTAGCCTTCCATGATCCCCTTCGCCTGCCAGACCCGCCTTGTTGCCCTCCTCCTCCTCCTCCTCCTCCTCCTCCTCCTCCTCCTCCTCCTCCTCCTCCTCCTCCTCCTCGGCCTCGCTCACGCTGTTGTTGCCCCGCCGGTCGCTCTCCTCCTCCAGGTGCGTCTGCCGGGGCCGCGATGCAACTTCCCCCCGCTTGCTGCTGCCTCCTCCTCGCTGTTAGCTCCAGTCTCACTCCCCGAGTCCGACTCGGACAAGTGCCTGGCCTGTCGGCTGCTGCCCTCGGCCTCTCGTGCCTGGTGGTTCCCGCTTGCTGCTGTAGTGTGTGTTGTCTGTGGTTTTGACGCATCTCTTATCCCTTGCATTTCACTGTATCCACTTGAAGTTATAGAGGTCACTCACAGATTAACCGTTTACTGGTTTCTCCAAGCAGGTGTGAACAATCCTTTCTTTTACAGCGAAAATGCACAGGTCCAAAGCAAAACAACTTTCTGTAGAAATAATCCACATGAGTGTCCAAGAAAACAATATTTCACAGAACAGTAGTCCAAAAGTATTCCAAGTTAAATGATGATGGTCAAAAAACTGTATCGAGCCAAACTTGTGCAGCAACCTCCTTCTTTCACCAACTACTGACTAATGAGATTGATTAGCTGATTCCCACTTGTGCCACTAGGCGACGTACTTCGGCAATAAACATTGCAATACACTCAGTAAACTACGCATCAGAACAAACAACAGAAATATACAATAAATCACCAATTATCATGTGTTGACCAAACAAATACGTCATGGCGATTTTGGCTCTCACAAACTATACTTGTCATTTAGCCTTCAAAACTATTATATTTACTCTGCCCAATTAAAAAACATAGCTCTTTGGTGTGATGATAAGTATGTGGCAAGATGGAAAGAGATTGAGACTGAATGCAGGGGGATTCCAATACAAGCAATGAGTGGAGATCATAAGCTAACATTATCTCAACAGAATTATCTGAGTCCCTTTACATTGTTTACTCTGTGTACTTGGTTTGATGTCATAAAACAACTGAAATTGAGGTCGCAGGTGAAACAACTCAGATGGATTGCATATGACACAGATTGTAAGCCAAACTGCATGAGTTCCAGATTCAAATCCTGGGCTGATAGAGGTATTACTGCCTATTGTAATATAATGGAGGGAGATACATTAGAGAGCTTTCAAACACTAAGTAAAAAATATGACTTGGAGAAGGACAATTTTTTTGGATACTTGCAGGCACGACACTATTTATTGAAAGAAATTAAGATTGGGGAAATAACTCGGGAACCCAGTGGTCTAATACAATTAATGGTAATGGCATACAAAAGTAATTCTAAATCAATAGTCTCAAAATTGTACCAGGGAATTCTAATGGGAAGGGGAAATACTACAAATGATATAAAAAAAAGATGGGAAAAAGAACTAAACGATACAATAACTGAACGTGAATGGGAGAATATGTGTGAAACAGTCTTTTCTACTTCCTGCTCCTTGCAGTGGCGTGAATTTAGTTGGAAGAACCTTATAAGGTTTTTTATTACACCTAAAATGAAACCATATATGTCACCAGTAAACCATACATGCTGGAGAAACTGTGGGTCTGATGAGGCAAACCATTTCCACATCTTCTGGGGTTGCCCAAAGTTAAAGCCGTTTTGGGAGAGTGTCTGGGAAACCATTAACCAAATTCTTGGCTGGCAAGTCACACTAACATGTAAATCACTGTATATGGGTGATATACCAGAACATATATCAGGAAATGATAAATACCTTCTTAAAATTGTAACTGTGGCTGCAAAGAAAGCGATCACTCGTAGATGGTTGCAGGCCGACTCTCCCACAGTAGAAAATTGGCTTGAAATCATTAGAGAAATTCATGAAATGGAGAGACTGACCTTTCTGTATCAGTATTACCTGTTATATACAAGGCTGGTATCAGTATTACCTGTTATATACAAGGCTGTATGAGTATTACCTGTTATATACAAGGCTGTATCAGTATTACCTGTTATATACAAGGCTGTATGAGTATTACCTGTTATATACAAGGCTCTATCAGTATTACCTGTTATATACAAGACTGTATCAGTATTACCTTGTTATATACAAGGCTGTATCAGTATTACCTGTTATATACAAGGCTGTATGAGTATTACCTGTTATATACAAGGCTCTATCAGTATTACCTGTTATATACAAGGCTGTATCAGTATTACCTTGTTATATACAAGGCTGTATCAGTATTACCTGTTATATACAAGGCTGTATGAGTATTACCTGTTATATACAAGGCTGTATCAGTATTACCTGTTATATACAAGGCTGTATCAGTATTACCTGTTATATACAAGGCTGTATGAGTATTACCTGATATATACAAGGCTCTATCAGTATTACCTGTTATATACAAGGCTGTATCAGTATTACCTTGTTATATACAAGGCTGTATCAGTATTACCTGTTATATACAAGGCTGTATGAGTATTACCTGTTATATACAAGGCTCTATCAGTATTACCTGTTATATACACGCACACACACCCACACCCACACACACACACACACACACACACACACACACACACACACACACACACACACACACACACACACACACACAGTCTATATATATATATATATATATATATATATATATATATATATATATATATATATATATATATATATATAGAGGACCTCTTCCATCCATCCATCCATCCATTCATATATCTATCCATCCATCTATCTATCTATCTATCTATCTATTCATCGATCGATCGATCGATCTATCTATCTATCTATCTATCTATCTATCTATTTATCTATCTATCTATCTATTCATCGATCGATCGATCAATCGATCTATCTATCTATCTATCTATCTATCTATCTATCTATCTATTCATCGATCGATCGATCTATCTATCTATCTATCTATCTATCTATCTATCTATCTATCTATCTATCTATCTATCTATCTATCTATCTGGGGACCACAATGGAAATAAGCCTTCGGGCTTTATTGTGTTTTTATCCTCGGTGATATGTTGTCTTATGTCCTGTTTTTATCACCAAATAAAGTCAATCAATCAATCAATCAATCAATCTATCTATCTATCTATCTATCTATCTATCTATCTATCTATCTATCTATCTATCTATCTATCTACCTACCTACCTACCTACCTATCTATCTATCTATCTATCCTATCAATCTATCTATCTATCTATCTATCTATCTATCTATCTATCTATCTATCTATCTATCTTATCTATCTATCTATCTATCTATCTATCTATCTATCTATCTATCTATCTATCTATCTATCTATCTATCTATCTATCTATCTATCTATCTATCTATCTATCTATCTATCTATCTATCTATCTATCTATCTATCTATCTATCTATCTATCTATCTATCTATCTATCTATCTATCTATCTATCTATCTCTGACAGAAAGGCGTAATCCAACGACGTTGCCACTTGGGTGGACGTAACCTCGCGTCACCAGGCTCTTCTCGGGGAGAAAAGGGTGGAGTTGCAACCATGCAACTAAATGACCATAAAGTGTGACGCTGTTACAATACAGTAGGTGGCGGTAATGCAACAATTAAGAATGCCAACCGCCATAAAACACCAGAGGAGGAGAAGAAGGAGAAGAAGGAGAAGAAGAAGAAGAAGAAGAAGAAGAAGAAGAAGAAGAAGAAGAAGAAGAAGAAGAAGAAGAAGAAGAAGAAGAAGAAGAAGAAGAAGAAGAAGAAGAAGACTGTTGCCCAGCGACCAATGGCAGGACGTCTGCATGTTTGCTAACGCTAGCTAGTGCTGTCAGATGGAGTAGCAGCATCTGCAGAGCTGCACATGTGGGCTGTTTATCTTTGTGCAAATGCCTCCAAAACGAAAAGGACCTTTGCAACTTGTCCAGAGAGACACGGACGACATCAAACGACAGGTTTGTTAGTAAACTATGGTTGAATGTAGCCTCAACGAGAGACTCATCAGAATGACTGATGAGTCTCTCGTTGAGGCTAGGTTGAATGTAGCCTGGTATCCAGCTCCATATGAATCACAGTTGTCAGCAGCACCTACTCTTCATTCAGCACTTTCATTGGGGCTGGTTACCAGGCTAGGCTGAATGCAGTCGCTTGAGTCTTGATCTACGAGCTGTGCTGTCTGTGAGTTCCTTTGTACCACGCTTCTGTATTTCACTGTGATGTTCTGTCGACACCAGGAAATGAAAGGTACCATGTAACGTTACAGGCGGCTGAACTGAAACAAAGTTTGTGTAGTAGATCCTGTCATCACGCATACCAGATAGGAGAGGTACTATGCACACACGTATCCAGATAGAACAGCAAGTCAAGTCAGAGCAATTCAACAGCCCAGTATCATTCAATTCAATATAAGAAAGAAAACTCAATTTCTTAGACTTTTAAAAGTAAAAAAAAAAAAAGGATCAAAACACAAGTGCTATGTATATAAGAAGAATTTAAATTAAATCGTCTGCGGGAACAAATCAAATCACTTTGAATCAAAGTCATTTACACAACCAAGATATTTTCTCAAGACTAGAATCATCAAAGTTGAGTCCCGAGTCACCAGAAACCTAGCCCCAGAAGTGACCCTACTACCGTACTCTGTATATTATATTTAATATACTCGTGCACATAGTGTTCCAATAGGCAATAAAGGGGAAAGGCTGTTCAAAACGCTCTCCTGTCTCAGACGTCCGATTGCAGATCCGAAGATATGATAGTCCTCCTACGGAAGCCAGTAATTTAGCCCACCTGGGCAGACTTTTCCAGCCCATAATTGTTAATACTTGGCCAATAAGTATGTAACATACAACATAAAATTAACAGTAATAACTTCATTTAATGTAGAATGCAAAGGACATGTAACTGCCTTGTTACACTCGCATTCCAGCAATATTGTTATTTACCGCGGCTCTTACTGTGGCTGGTTGGATGCTCCAAGCCAGCAAGCAGCACTCTGCCTTGGCTTGGAAACGGCTATCCGCCCGGAGGCACCCTCCCGGTCCTCTGCTCCGAGGCTCGCGCAGTGAGCCAGCCAGCGTCTACGCACTCCACAGCGCTGTATTTACATCATATTGTGTTTGTACACAGACTTATTGAAACGTGACCGGTAGCTTTCAGATTTGTCCGGTAAAATACATAATTTTGCGGTGCGGAGCGGTGCCGGCTTGTTCTGCCCCAAATCGAGTGGGATCCATAATGTGGATCCCACTCGATTTGAGGGCAGAACAAGCCCTACGCAGCATTCAAGCACCAGGATGGGCCAACGTCAACTCCAGTCCCTCCCACTTTCCAATGGTCAAATCAAACTCCTCCACAGGCTATGTCCCGCCTCTCTAGCCTGTTTCAGTGGGAATACATCACACAGACCCATTTCAGCTTGTCTTTAAACTGTGTGTACTAGTCATTTGACTCGAATGGCCACCTCTGCTCTGGGCTGTTTCTCTAACCCAGGTTGACAGTCTGCTGCAGGATGTGCAGAAGAGTCGGTGTGGAGCCACTGAAGAGGCGTTTCACAAACAGACAGACAGGCAGACAGACAGACAGACAGACAGGCAGACAGACAGACAGACAGACAGGCAGACAGACAGGGAGACAGACAGACAGACAGACAGACAGACAGGCAGACAGACAGACAGGCAGACAGACAGACAGGCAGACAGACAGACAGACAGACAGACAGGCAGGCAGACAGACAGACAGACAATGTGTCCACTTAACAAACAGGACATGTGATGTCCATGACAATGTGTCCACTTAACAAACAGGTGTCGAGAATTGCAGACCTCGGCTCAGAAGATGATGGGAACACTGAAGAAGCTGACCAAGGTTAGTGCCATACTGTCATACCTTTAGATTACACTTAAAGGACGTCACCGGAGAAAAAAACACAGATTTATTTGCACATGATCTCAAACATATCTGAAAACTGAATTAAAATCAACTCTCAATAACTGTCAAACTAAATGAATTCAAATCAAGTCTCAATAACTGTCAAACTAAATGAATTCAAATCAAGTCTCAATAACTGTCAAACTAAATGAATTCAAATCAACTCTCAATAACTGTCAAACTAAATGAATTCAAATCAACTCTCAATAACTGTCAAACTAAATGAATGCAAATCAACTCTCAATAACTGTCAAACTAAATGAACGCAAATCAACTCTCAATAACTGTCAAACTAAATGAACGCCTGCAAATTGTTTACAGTTTTGGGATATGTGTTAGATCATGTGCAAAACAAATCAGTGTTGTTCTCCTTTTTTCTAAGATTATTTTTGGGGGTATTTTGTCTTGATCAGATAGGACAGTAGGCAGACAGGAAAGGTGGGGAGAGAGAGAGGATGACATGTGGCAAACGACCACGGGTTGGATTTGAACCCGGGTCGGACACGTGAAGAACAGCCTTTGTGGTGCGCGTTCTACCAGGTGAGCCACCAGGATGCCCAGAAGTTCTCCTTTAAGCCTAAATAAGCTGTAAAGAGTTCAGCAGTAGAATAAGCCTCAAGTTCTGCATCACAAAAATGACAAACAACTAATATGACCTGTTTTCTTTGGTCTTTTCCAGACAGTTTGATGTAACCCTACTATATTGTGTTGTGTCTGATCAAAGCTGACTCTTAACCTAAACTGAAACAATAACCTGCTGTCTGTGTTGCCGTCAGGCCGATGAGCCGGCTCCGGTGGGGAACTACAAGCAGAGGAAGCAGGAGGAGGAGAGACGACTGCAGGGCCTCATGGAGCATCTCCACAGCCTCTCTCTGGAGCTTTCACCTCCAGGACCCAGCGCTGCTGCACGGTAGGGGTGGGCCATATGGCCCTGAAATAATATCACCGTATTTCAGGCTATTTCTGCCATAACCATATTCTTGACGATATGACAAAATATGTTATTATTAGTTTCAAGAACATGCAACAAAATAAGTGTGTTGTATTCAGCTTATGTTCAGACGCGGGGGTGGGCCAAATTCTTCCGGGTCGTGTTAACACTTCAGGTGGTCACGGCGCGAAATATAAAAGAACGTCAAATAAGAGAGTTGTTCTTGTAGCGGACAGTGCAGGGGGTAAAACAAAGAACGTAGCCTACTACTTTGAGCTCGGTACACAGCAAGTAAGCGGAGTATCCACTGTTAGCCAGGTCAGATAACGTTATCATCGACAATGACGAGCACTTTCTTGTAAAACATACCTGGACTCCAACAAAGAAAGCTTAAGATGGTTTTCTCTCCTCCGAGCGCAGCTCGAGCCACTTACGTCTATAAGACCCGCAGACGTTAACGTAATTCCCTGGAATGCGAGAATTAACGAGCCAGTTACATGGCATTGCATTCTTAGACATTGCCGTTTGCTTTTATTTGGTATGTTACATGCAATTGGCTAAATTATTAGTTAATTCAGAGTTAGATGATATTGGAGCAGCCAGCCATTTTCTTTTTCTTTCTTTTTTTTGCCGGAAGTCGTCACACGACCACACAACCGGGTCAAATGGTCGTGGCTACATAAGGTGAATATGTCAGCAGAAACGTAACGTAACAGTTTGCCTTCAAATGTTCAAATATGCTTTAAGTATCACCGTGGTTTGTTGTACAGGTTCTTTTGTAACCAAACCACTTCCACACTACTGAATCCACTCCCCTTTTTGGAGTTAACTCCTCCCCCACAGAGCCGCTTTCAACAAGCCATGCTTGTTGTTGCTGTGCAGTGTGCATACTGTCACACTGTTACGCAGCGTAACTGTCTGCGTAACAGACGCAGCGTAACTGTGTGACGTCGTTACATCAACAAGTCGCAATATTGTCATTATATTCCCCCGTTTTGTTCCTCCCTATTTCCCCCCAATTGTACTTGGTCAATCCCCTGCTAGGCTGTCCTGGTCGTTGCTCCTCCACCTCTGCTGAGTTGTAAAGTAGCATAATGTGTCCTCCAATACATGTGCAGAGTCACCAGCTGCTTCTTTGTAGCTGACAGCAAGGAGGAGTTTCACCAGCAGGACGTAGCGCGTGGGAGGATTACGTTATTCTCCTCCCGGAATAGGCTCCCCGAACCGACCAGAGGAGGCACTAGTGCAGCGACCAGGACTCATATCCTGAATCCGGCTTCCCACCCGCAGACACGGTCAATTGTGCCTGTATGTACGCCCGACAAACTGGAGGTAACACAGGGGCATACATGTTACACTAGGTGCAGGTGTGTGGAACAGGAATCAAGGATCAAGGATCAAGGATCAAGGATCAAGGAAACTTTATTGTCATATGCAGCAAGCTACAATGAAATTTAAAAGCCTCGGCCCATGACTTTGCTGTACAGTAGAAAAAAATAGAATACAGAAATAAACATGATAAAAGGTTAAAAAAAAGTTAAAGGGTTAAAAAAAAGTTAGAACCACATGAAAGACAGTTAAAGTGCATTTAAGGGACATTTAAGTTGTAGTGCAAACTGTGCTTGTCCATAAAGTGCAATGTCTTTATATGTAGTGCAAAAGGAGTCTGAATAAAGTTCAGATAAAACTACTTGGAGTTCAGGCTCTGTATGGCTTGTGGGAGGAAGCTCTTCCTCAGCCGCTCAGTCCTTGTTTTGAGGCAGCAGAGACGCTTGCCAGACGGAAGCCACTGGAAGATGGCATGGTGGGGGTGCAAACCGTCCTTGATGATCCTCTTGGCTCTGGTGCTACACCTCCTGGTGTAGATGTCCTCGAGCGAAGGCAGAGCAGATCCAGTGATGCGCTCCGCACACCTCACCACCCTGTGCAGTGCCTTCTTGTTCTGGGAGGAGCAGTTACCAAACCATGTAGTGATGCATCCTGACAGCACAGACTCAATCGTGGCGGTGTAGAAGGACTTTTGCAGCGCTGAAGAGATTTTAAACTTCCTCAGCCGCCTAAGATGGTACAGGCGCTGCCTCGCTTTCTTCACTACCGCGATGGTGTTTGTGGACCAGGTCATGTCTGCTGAGATGTGCACACCAAGGTACTTGTAACTGCTCACGAACTCCACCGTGGACCCATTTATCTCCAGCGGCATGTGCTGTGCTCTCTGCCCCTTCCTTCTGAAATCGACCAGCATTTCTTTTGTTTTGGTGACATTCATGTCCAGGTTGTTGTTCTTACACCATGATGTCAGCCTCTCCACCTCACTTCGGTAGGCCGTCTCGTTGTTGTTCTCGATCAGCCCCACCACCACTGTGTCATCAGCAAATTTCACTATGACGTTGGAGCTGTGGGTGGCTGTGCAGTCATGTGTGTAGAGAGGGAAGAGGAAAGAGCTGAGCACACAGCCCTGAGGGGCACCGATGCTGAGGGTGCGCATGCTGGATGTGCGGTTTCCAATCTTCACCACCTGCGGTCTGTCTGTCAGAAAGTTCAGTATCCAGGAGCGGAGTGAAGGGCTCAGTCCCAGGCTCCTGAGCTTACCGTCCAGAATGTGGGGGTCTATGGTGTTGAACGCCGAGCTGTAGTCAATAAACAGCAGGCGTGCATAGTTCCCCTTACCGATGTCCAGGTGGGAGAGGGTGGTGTGGAGTACGTGAGAGATGGCATCATCTGTGCTCCTGTTTGGGCGATATGCAAACTGCATGGGGTCAAGGTTGCTGGGTAGTGATGCTTGGATGAGATTTTTGATGAGCTTCTCAAAACACTTCATCACTATAGATGTTAAAGCGATGGGGCGGTAGTCGTTTAGGCAGGCAGGGTTCTTTTTCTTTGGAACGGGGATGATGGT
The DNA here is from genome assembly GCF_964638095.1 of Poromitra crassiceps. Classification (NCBI taxonomy): domain Eukaryota; kingdom Metazoa; phylum Chordata; class Actinopteri; order Beryciformes; family Melamphaidae; genus Poromitra; species Poromitra crassiceps. Next base: position 19,698 of record NW_028152078.1, read on the forward strand.
AGACTTTTTGAAGCAGGAGGGGACGATAGAGCTGGCCAAGGATAGATTGAATATGAAGGTGAGGATTGGTGCTAGCTGGTCTGCGCAGGCTCTCAGCACTCTGCCTGGAATGCCGTCTGGGCCAGCAGCCTTCCTGATGTTCACCCTCCTTAGCGTTGTTTTCACATCCAGCTCTGTCACAGTTAGTGAGCAGTCACCTCCTGGGTCTAAGCAACAGAATCTGTTTGTTAAATGTAAACTAAAAAGCTTTTCATACAACATCTAAGACAAACAGCTTGTTGAATTGTTGAATCTCAACTAGGGCTGCACAATTAATTGTATTTTCATCGTCATCACAATATGAACATGCGCAATAAACACATCGCAAAGACTGCCTGAAACGCAATGAATAACAAAAGTGGTTTTATTTACACGCGTCTTGCATTCCCACTCAGCATCGGATCATTTTGTCTTGTGTTGTAAATCCAGCGTACACCTTTCCCTTGCAACAGTGCGCTCCGCCCCTCTGCCAAAGCCCAAACACGCTGTGTGTAGTTTCAGCTAGAGTCAGTGTGTATTTCATTTCTTTATTCAGTGGGCATAGGCTATGTTTGGGGTCTATATTAGCATTATTAAAGCAGAAAGACATAGGAACTGTATAGCTAATATGCATGCTTTAATATCTGTTTATTTATCGCAAGTCGTATCGTCATCGCTATATTGAACAATGTTATCGCACATCGCAGACTCTGTGTAGGTGCCGGACAATCCAAATAAAGTGTTACCATCTCGCTAATCTTTTACTACTAAGGCCCCTTTCACTATTTCTATAAAATGGCTTCTTATAACCAGGTCTAACAATTGTTTTTCCATCTTCTCGAATAATCATGAAAAAGAGGTTTTCTGTAAAAAATAAATAAAAGAGACAAAAAGGCACTCTTCAATCTGTTTGCATGACTGCAAAATAAATTGCTTATTTGTTAAGCGGAACTCATGGTCGGGTGTCAAGCTGTCACGCTGCAGCTGGCGAACCTGCCGGCGTGCAGCTCCCCGAAAAAGTAATATAATATAATATAATATAATGTAATATAATGGAATATAATATGATTATAATATAATATAATATAATATGATATAATATGATACAATATGATACAATATGATATAATATGATATAATATAATGTAATATAATATAATATAATAATATCATATCATATCAGAACATATCATATCATATATCATAATATAATGTAATGTAATGTAATGTAATATAATGTGATATAATATAATATAATATAATATAATATAATATAATATAATATAATATGATATAATATAATATAATATAATATAATATAATATAATATATTATAAACCGGCTCTCTCAAATCAAGCAATCTGATTGGTTCACAGCCATTGTATAATTCCAGTAACCGAGTTCAATAACCCATGGCCATGGGTTATTGGTTGCCATGGCAACTCTCTTACTAAAAGGCAGCGCTGCGCTCGGGCCAAACAGCTTTCTCCTGATCTGCTGTATGGAGGGTCACTAGTCGTCATTATGGACGCATGATGGCGCAACTCTCTTACTAAAAGTACCTCAAAAACAAAATGGCGGAGACAACTTTCAGATCCTTGTGAATCGATCTTCGCTTATAACTTTACTAATACTTCGCAGAAAATGATGATTTGTACAAGAATAGACGCGGGCTAATGTCTTAACCCCTCTCTCGCGCGCCCTCACTCTTAACCCCGCATTTCTAAATAAGACGTAACGTTACTTGGTCGGCATACGGCTCTGGTGTCGGGCTTTGGAAAAGCTCTCAGCAAGCGCCAGGATTGGCCAATGTCGACTTCAGTCTCCAGAACGATCCAATCAAATCACCCGCACGTCTATCTTCTTGCTAGAGGTCCCGCCTTACAGAAGTGTTTCAACTGACTCTATCAGAATAAAATGCCAGTCGGACTTATAGTATTATTATTATTATATTATTATACTTGGAAACCGTTTTATAAAAGCAATATAGCACTCGAGCTGCATGGTGTTGTGGAATATATCTCGCTGATAAGCTGTTATCCCACTCGGCCTGCGGCCTCGTGGGATAACAGCTTACCAGCGAGATATATTCTCCACAACACACTTGCTCTCGTGATATATTGCTTAAATATAATATGATATGATATGATATGATATGATATAATATCATATAATATAATATAATATAATATAATATAATATAATATAATATAATATAATATTATAATATTCTATAATTTAATGTAATGTCGATGGGGAGATAACAGGAGCGAGTGAAAGCTATGACCAAGTATATGCACTACATTCTCTCCTTGGGCTAACTTCTACTCATTGAAATTCTAGTGAATTCACACCATTGACTCATTTTGCTGGGGACTCCCCTGGACCCCCTCATCAAGCTGACATTGGAGCATGTATGTCTAGTCTAGCTGCCGCCGTGCTGTCCTAAAGTTTCTCACTTGATCAATTGAACGGAGGACATTTTCTTTCATCTTGGCCTTTTTATTTGGTCTTAAAAATGTTGTCCATCATCTTGACTTCAAACAGCAGAGGGCGCTCACGCCCTTCAAACAGTGTTTCCACAGTTCTAGTCCTAGTAGAATCATTCTGAAATCTAGGCTGATACAGAGTGAGTGAACTAAAGAGAGAGTTCACAGTTGATACATAGCTATTAGTGTGTGTGGGGGAACAGTTCCAGGAAGTACGCTTGAATGCATCAAATAAAGCTGATAATATACAATTAGATTCTTTAAACGTCTTTAAACCCTTTCAAAGTACCTCACAAACGGCCCATTCTGCTGCAACTCTACACTGCTGCTTAATCCAGAAACTTACTTCCAGGAACTATGGCGAGGTCAAACAAATACAACAAATCAACTGGTCCATTGGAGTGAATGGAGATGACACAACTCTTATATCTCTATGGCTCTGGGCTGATAGGACTCACGCAAGGCAACTACACACCTTTATTTTCAGCCACTGTTTGGTGTGTGGTGAAGATCAGCCCCTAGACCAGTGGTTCCCAACCTTGGGGTCACGACCCCAATTGATGATGTCACTGATGATGATACTTATGATATTACCAATGTACTGAAATTCTGGGGTCCCTAGATTTTTGTGACGTCAATGTGGCATCACAAATCAAAAAAGGTTGGTAATCCATTTATACAAGTCAGATATTCATTCTGAAAGCTTTCCTGTCCATCAAACAGGCTGATGGAATTTCTCAATGTAACACGGTTCATAAATAAGCAGGAGAAATGCAGAAAGTTAAGTGATTAGAATAGAACAGTTGTGCATTCTGCAAGTCAAAGGAGCAACTTTGACTTGCAGGGCCCGGACACACCATACGCCGAAGCTATGCTGAAGCAATGCTGAAGCTACGCAGCGTGGAGGCAGTTTCATTTCAGCGTCCTTGTGAAGAGGCGAGACCGATCACACCAGCACGCGGGCTGCAGCGATAGTTTCAGCTTCTGTTCTATTTTTCAAGCGCGCTGCACCCGAGCTGCCAGGCACGAAGTCAATGCAAGTTGTGAGCAGGGGGAGGGCAGCGCCGAGCGAAGCGTTGAGGAAGAGAGAGTGCTTCTGGTGTGAATGGCAAGGCTCCTGCTCGAAGCTTCCGCGAAGTGCTGCTTCCCGGGACTTAAAATTTGGCCCAGGATTGCGAGAATCGTGCATATTTTTGTCAATTCCTGCAGATTTGTAAGTTATAATGCGGGAGAAGTCACGCAAACTGGTTTGTTGCCCTGTGTTTCAGAGGGGCGCGTTGCTGAGGATCATCAGGAAGACGGAAGATGGATGGTGGCTGGCGCAGGACACTAAAGGCAACAGAGGAGTCGTCCCTAAAACCTACCTGAAGGTACACAACCAGTCAACCAGCCATTTTGTGTCTCAAGATGACACTGATGACACCAGTTTATTTCATTGATTTTCACTCCTCCAGCTGTCACTGCCCTCTTCTCCACTGCCCAGTCACTTCTAGTCATACTATTACACTGCCCAGTCACTTCTAGTCATACTATTACACTGCCCAGTCACTTATAGTCATACTATTACACTGCCCAGTCACTTCTAGTCATACTATTACACTGCCCAGTCACTTCTAGTCATACTAATACACTGCCCAGTCACTTATAGTCATATGATTACACTGCCCAGTCACTTGTAGTCATACTATTACACTGCCCAGTCACTTCTAGTCATACTATTACACTGCCCAGTCACTTGTAGTCATACTATTACACTTTCCAGTCACTTATAGTCATACTATTACAGTGCCCAGTCACTTGTAGTCATACTATTACACTGCCCAGTCACTTCTAGTCATACTATTACACTTTCCAGTCACTTATAGTCATACTATTACACTGCCCAGTCACTTATAGTCATACTATTACACTGCCCAGTCACTTATAGTCATCACACAGCCAGCAAATTTGGCCTCCAGTAAAACATTTATAGGTGTGTCATCCATTTAACATCTACAAAATTCCAAAATCCACCTTGACAGTTTGTCCTGCTTCACACTCACACATCACATTATTTGGCCTCCATACTGTTTCAGGGCTCGACATTAACGGCTGCCCGGTTGCCCCGGGCAACCCAAAAAAAAATTGGGCAACCATTTCTTGGCCTTTGGTTGCCCCAGGGGCAACCACGTTTTAACATGCAACAAAATATGTACAGCAACAAACAGCAAAATATACACCAAATAAATATGTTTTAATACTTGTTGTGAGTGACATATATGTGATATTTTATTGCTGTTACAATCGGACCGATGTTACTAATTACCAGTCGGAACCTACTTGATGCATGCTGCACGTGCGGTGTGTATAAGGAGTACTGACTTGGACAGGTGATTAACGGGATTCCTTGTCTAATTAACGTTACACGCGACGCAACAAACGCACATTTCCCAGTGTCTCTGCCACAGGATTCCTCGTCTAATTAACGTTACACGCGACGCAACAAACGCACATTTCCCAGTGTCTCTGCCACGGGATTCCTCTCTAATTAACGTTACACGCGACGCAACAAACGCACATTTCCCAGTGTCTCTGCCATCACACTGGACATCAACACTAGCGGGAGATTTCTCCCCCTCCAGCAAATATACATGAATGTTAGGGGCGTAACGAACATGAACATCTTACTGAGACTTTTGATGTTCCTTTAATGAACAGTCAACTTAACTTTAAAAACAGAGCGACCTAACACAGCCAAAACCTAAACAAACTCAAAAAAAGCCTCGCCACCCACAGGCACACACACACACACACACACACACACACACACACACACACACACACACACACACACACACACACACACACACACACACACACACACACACACAGAGCAGGGATTAAAAAACCATGCCAACAAAACCCCACATATGCACAGAAAGCCAGGTTAACAAAACCACACCGGCTACTCACACTCAAATACAAATGACCAGCCCCTCCTCCCCCACAGTGCAGACTGCCCCCCTCAGCCCCCAAACACTGATGAAAGCCTCCACATCATTATTCATTTCATAGTACATGTACTCAATCCTGAGGCGAGCTGTGATCATCCCCCTGACCATAGCCACAGGATCAGTGGGCCCAGCACCTCTCACCTTGTTCCTACGTGTTAGCCAAATGGCTAGCTTAGCCTGCCCAAACAGGAAGTTCATCAAAGTACACACCTGTTTCCTTCTAAATGCATACACAGGCCCCAAAATGAAAACTTCGACACTGAAAACCTCACCCAGCTTCACACACAAACCATTCAAAACAGTAAAAACATGTACCAAACGGCGGCATTCATGAAAAACATGTACTACAGTTTCATTGGCATTACAGAAAGCACATTCACTGCCGACCCCTGGAGTAAACCGGGCTAGAAACCTATTGGTCGCCAGGGCGCCATGAAGCACCCTCCACTGTAAATCGCCAGACCTTTTAGGGAGAGGAAGCTTGTAGAGCACTCTCCACCTAAACTTTACAGGGCTCTGGTCCTCTATCACCTCCTCCCACTGATGCTCCCTGACATCCTGTAAGGCCCCCAGGTTCTTCACCTTAACACAGGCTGCATACAGAGCCTTGCTGCCTGCCTGTCTGAACCTCCCCAGGCTCGGAGTGGAGAAGCACAGCAGCCTCCCAGCCGCATCCTGCCAACCCCCATCCTCAGCAGCTATTTCCAGTTCCGGAAACGCTGGAGTCCCGTCCCCCTGTGGCACATTGAGGCAGTCCCGCACATTGTCCGGCAAGTTCCTCAGGACCTCCCTCAAGAAGCCCTCTACCAGTCTCAGGGAGGTCACCCCTGCCTGCTGTGCCAGCTCATGGGGGGATTTCCACCCCCCTCCCCCCGGAGACCATAGGTGGCCCAGCTTGGTTATTCCCCCGGCCATGAAGCGGTGTCTCAGCGTGGCAGAGCATGTAGACCCCAGTGGCAGCAAAGGGTTGTGGAAGATGGGCTCCTCCCACAGCCATGGCCCCGGCACTACACCTCCCCCTCGTGTAGGCCTCAGCAGTCTCCAGGCTCTCAGAACAGAAGTGTAGAATCCTGAGAGCCCCGCTGTGTCCAGACCGTCATGCTCCATCAGGAATAACTGGCGGTCCAGACCTAGACCACCAGCCTTCCGCAGCAGCGCACGCGCCGGTTCTCCCCAACAGACACCAGCATGGTACAGCAGTCTTTGTGCCACCTGGAGCCGAAAGGCTGCCACTCTGCTCTCCAGATGTATCAGCCCTTGTCCCCCCTCCTGGACAGGCAGGTAGAGAACAGCGGCCCTCAACCAGTGATGGCCCGACCAGAAAAGATCCACAAGCTTCCTCTGGATTTCGGCCAGTAGGCCTCCAGGGGGATTGAGCACAGCCAGCTTATGCCACAGGGAGGACGCTACCAAGTTATTGATAACCAGCACCCTACCCCTGTAGGACATAAAAGGCAATAACCACTTCCATTTAGCAAGTCTGGCATCGATAGCCTGTAGCCTCCCCTCACAGTTCTGTGCTACATACCCCTCCGAGCCCAGGTACACCCCCAACAGTTTCACACCTGTGTGACTCCACTGCAGGCCCCCAGTTAGTGGTGGAGGCACCCCCCCCCCTCCCACCGCCCACACTGCAGAGCCTCACTCTTACCCCAGTTAACCCTGGCAGAAGAAGCCCTCTGATAAATACGGAGACAGTCCTCCACTGCGCTAGTGTCCTGCCCATCCCTGACCAGCACGGTCAGGTCGTCAGCATAGGCTGAGAGACAGACCGGTAGGCTAAACCCTAGCTGAGGTGCACAGACTCCCTGCAGCCTTCTCCTTAACAGACAGAGCAGAGGCTCTATGGCCAAAGTATAGAGCTGGCCTGAAAGTGGGCAGCCCTGGCGAATACCCCTACCTACCTGCACCGGCCTGCTGAGGCCCCCACCCACCTTGACAAGACATGAAACATTATTATACAACATTTTTACCATTGCACAAAAATGTGGCCCAAAACCAAAACTCTGCAGCACTTTAAACAGATACCCATGGTCAACTCTGTCAAAAGCTTTCTCCTGGTCTAGGGAGATAAGCCCAAAGTCCAGGTTGCAATGATGAGATAAATCCAGCATGTCCCTTATTAGACACAGATTGTCCGACATCGAGCGCCCAGGGACACCGTACGATTGGTCCTGGTGTACCACAGACGCAATGCACAAGTTCAGTCTGTTCGCGAGGCATTTGACCACCACCTTATAGTCCGCGGTGAGCAGTGCCACGGGCCTCCAGTTTTTTAGCGTGCACAAGTGCCCCTTCTTGGGCAGGAGAGCCAGAACTGCACGTCGGCAGCTCAGCAGCAGCTCCCCAGCCCGAACGCATTCACACACCGCGCTGTAAAAGTCCTGGCCGATAATGTCCCAGAAGGCCTTGTAGAAATCCACAGGCAAGCCTTACATCTTACTGAGAGGGAGAGAGCTATAGCTAACAGCTAAGCTAAGTATAACTAGCGTGTTAGCTAGTTCTAGTCTGAAAAGCATGTAAACAGCGGTGAGAGAGTCTGTAAAAGGAGGAGAGACCCGCGAGTGCTTCTGCAGAACTAGTGCATGTTGTGTACAGCGGGTAATGAGCCGCCACCCGCTGTTATGAAGATTAAAGCGAGATTCACGGAGTTGAGAGCAGACAAACACTTGCAGCTGCATCCTCTCAGTCCTGCACATGACGCCTTCAGGAGCCGTCGGTAAACCACGCGCGTGTGGCCTTTGAGTGACTAATGTTTCACAACAAAATAAATAACCTGTCTCAAACAATGACTGATATCACAGGATGTAGTGAAGATTGCAATGTACATTTAATTTGTAAAGAGTGTAAAGAGAAATATTGTATTAAGAGATACATAGAGATAGCCTACATCAGTGGTTTCCAAACTTTTCGTGTCCAAGGCACACCAAATGGCACTACAAAATCTCAAGGCACACCTATATAGCCTAAGTCTATCTGTGCAAAATAGCCTCTATTACTCTTATCACTCTAAATGTTTTTTATTTACTAATGTCAAATAAAATTTGACAAAATATATTACTCTAGGAATTAATTTGAAACTTTGCAAAATTACTACATCAAAGCAGCAACACACCCACTTTTTGTATAGTTTTACAATTTGCAATTGCAATAATGCAAAATCCCAAGGCACACCTGGACTTGTCCTAAGCCACCAGTGTGCCTAGTAGGCACACCATTTGGGAACCACTGGCCTACATTATGGTGTTGTTCTAACAGAGAGACATTCAGTTAATATGGCATTATTCTTCTAACACAGAAACATTCAGTTAGTTATTCTTCTAATACAGAAACATTCAGTCAATATGGTGGTCTTCTAACACCAGAGAGACACATTTCAAAAGGTGTCTTTCAATCCCACAGTGACTGTTAAGGGTGTTACTGAACCTTGAATTTGTGAATGAAATTCCACAAATGTATTATTATTATTATTATTATCATTATTACTACTACTACACCCGCTGCGTGCACTGAATAGGCCTATATATACTATAGACTATTATACTTACTTTTCTGTCACATCGTCATTATTAAGCCGGCTTATGACTGCATAGTATCTTAATTACTCAAAATATAAGGCGACTAAAAATGGCAACCATATTTTTATTTGGGCAACCATATTTTTATTCGGGCAACCAAAAGCTCTTGCCAGGTTGCCCCTCCGGCAACCACTTTTAAAAGTTAACGTCGAGCCCTGTGTTTACAGTTGAATGTGGGCTGAGAACATTTTTGAGATTTTCAAGTGGGCCATGAGTGGGAAAAGGTTGTGAACCGCTAGATGATTAAAACCGCTCACTGTACCAAAACATTTCAGAGTGGTTCTGGTGTCAACGATGATGAAGATGAAGATGATGATGATAATGATGATGAGGGGTCAGACGAGGAAGAGGAGGAGCAGGATGGTGAAGACATGGCCGAGGACCAAGACAAACGGAGGTGAGGTTCTCCGTTTTAAAAACTGGAATCTGTTGAGATTTGGTTTTACTGTGTTGTTTCCAGAGGTTCTTAGACCAGTTTTGTCCTTCAGATTATTCTGAGTGATGCGGTCAAATGAAAGGATCCCAGGACTATATTAGTTATAAAAAATACAGCACCAACACGAGGGTCGCAGGTTCGCGCCCGATGTTGCCTTGGTTGGATGCCCATACATGCACAATTGGCCGTGTCTGCGGGTGGGAAGCCGGATATGGGTACGTGTCCTGGTTGCTGCACTAGCGCCTCCTTTGGTCGTTGGGGTGGAATAGCATGATCCCTCCACGGGCTACATCCTGCCGGTGAAACGCCTCGCTATCCGGTGAAAAGAAGCAGCTAGCGACTGCACATGTATCAGAGGAAGCATGTGCTAGTCTACTACAACTTGCCCCAGGTCAGCAGAGGGGCTGCAGCAACGACGGGAACAGCTTAGACAGGTGGAATTGGCCGAGTACAACTGGGGAGAAAACAAAAACGACGACGACGACAACAAGTGATCAAAAGACGGAATTAATTTAGATTGAAATTGATGATGATGGTGTTTTAACACATTGACTGCCAGCCCTTTTTTCAATCCTGTAGGTAGCTTCTGCCAGGCCGTTTTTTGAGGATTCTGGCTCATTTTAAAAGAGCCGAGGATTCTTTTCTGCTTGGAGTTTGTGAACACAAAGTTCACAAAAGTACTAATAGAATGTGTGCTTTCTCTGTCTAAAAGAGTTAGTTTGTAGAGTTAGTAGTTATGTAGATATTAGCCGTTGAGTACAGCATGGTTTCAGCTGTCTGAGAGTGGAAGCTGAGATAATCGCAGTTTTGTGAAATTCAATCAAACAGGCAGAACAGTCACTTTAACGATTTATTTTTGGCATCAGTGAGAGATCAGACATCTAAACAATATAGTTCTGAACGCCCTCTCCTTCAACTCCTCCCTCCGTGGGCGTGTCTAGTGGCTTTCAGCCTGCGTTTGTCACAAGCTCGCTGCAGCCTCGCTCCCTGGCAGGCGGGTTTGAGCAGCCTCCCTCCCTGGCAGCGAGTGTATGAGAATGAGGCTCGTTCGTTTCTGGGTTTTCGGAATGCGTGCGATTCTGGCCTTTCTGCGGGCGTTTCAAAGTGTGTTTTACGCATAATATATTATGCAAATTTGCAATCCCCCGTGTGCTGCTGCTGGCGCTGCCCGAGAGCGGCGAGTCTGGTGACTGATGACTGTAAAATCGGCAAGCCATTTCCTTGTGAATGGAGGAAGCACCCGCCTGAGGCGGCTGCTTTTGGTTGACTTTATCTCTGTCGGGAGGGCACCGTCGCCACCTAGCTGGTCGGTAAAATAGATTATACACATTCTCTTCCTCCAATTCTGCTATGGGAGACGTAAAAGGGGTTGATCGATGTCCCACCGTCAAAAAAAAAAAATGTTTATGTAAGCCGAGATATCTCGTCCTTGGCACCTAACGGTTGGATCATGTAAGCCGAGATATCTCGTCCATGGCACTCAACGTGTTAATGATGCTTTCTCTGAATAATGTCAGTGTTTCCATTCCTCTCTGCTCTCTAACAGCACTGCTTCCCATTCCAACTGGTCTACTGTCAGGAAGGCTCTGACTGAGGTGAGACTCTCTCCACGCACCAAGTGTTCTGCACTGCATTGAGAATTCTTATTGTTTTCACTGTGTGTGTGTGTGTGTGTGTGTGTGTGTGTGTGTGTGTGTGTGTGTGTGTGTGTGTGTGTGTGTGTGTGTGTGTGTGTGTGTGATTGTGATGGACAGATTGATACGACCGATGTGCTCTCTGCCATGGGGGCGATCCCTTCAGGATTCAGACCATCAACTCTTAATAAACTGCTGGTGGAGGAAGGTTAGTACACACACACACACACACACACACACACACACACACTAACCCCTAAACAATTTTTTTTCAGCTTTCAACTAATGTATATGGCTTTTGAGGTGGTGTGTGAAGGTAAAATCTCTACATTTGAGACTAAACTGTTAGAATTCTACACGGTACACTGTGTCATTTTCAGGCAGTGAGAGTGCCCTCTAGGGGTTCAAACCTCCTTTTTTTGGGGCCTCCAAAATCGCCGATTTGATTCAGCGTTACGTCACGGTGAACCCCCCCTTTCCAGATACATCCATCTGCATCTCGCCCCGCCCACCGTGTACGTTCTCCCACCGGAAGTGTACGCGTACAGACCACAGACCTACTCCTTAAAAAAATAAAAGACTTGATATCTTTCTTTTCAAATCGGCGTAGGTATTATGATATTCTATGCTTGTGTGCATTAGTGTCTTTAGGATGATTGAATGTTTGCATGATTCATGACGATGTTGACAGACAATTCCCCCCAACATTGATCACATTCCCGGGGTTGATCTGGCTAGTTAATCGGCTAGCTATGCTACTAGCTAACGTTAGCTAGCAACTCGTCCATCCTGTTCATACCGCGCTAGTATGAGCTCCATGGTCGGCCTCTGAGGCCCAGGACAGCCCCCTCACCCCACCCACCTTCCATGAATCTGCCCAACTGCATACCCACTATTAGCACCCCTCCCCAGGCTACACACAGACCCCCGCCCGTCAGGACCTTGTCCTCCAGGGACCTACGTTACCCACTGGCTGGACCTTGCTGGCCCAGTGGCCCACACTTAAGCACCGCTCCCGGGGTACAGACAGCCAGCCGTCCCCCGGGAGCTATCAAACAAAAAGACTAATGCACACAAGCATAATAGAATATCATATACCTCCATAAAGCTGATTTAAAAAGAAAAATATCCAGGCTTTTATTTTTGAAGGAGTCTAGAAACGTACTCTGGTCTGTACGTGTACACATCCAGCGGGTCTGAGAACGTACACGGTGGGCGGGGCGATGGTGCTCCAGTGCTGCAGATGGATGATACTGACCCTTTCCCCACTCATGTGATCATTAGCTAACGCCAGAGCCATATAATAGAAGAGTTGCAACATCTCGTCTAGGATAATTGTTGCTTTTGTTTTTGTTATATGTGTGTGTGTGTGTGTGTGTGTGTGTGTGTGTGTGTGTGTGTGTGTGTGTGTGTGTGTGTGTGTGTGTATGTATGTATGTATACACTGTAGCCTATGTATGTATGTATGTGGATGTATGTATGTATGAATGTATGTATGTATGTATGTATGTATGTATGTATGTATGTATGTATGTATGTGGATGTATGTATGTATGTATGTATGTATGTATGTATGTATGTATGTATGTATGTATGTATGTGGATGTATGTATGTATGTATGTATGTATGTATGTATGTATGTATGTGGATGGATGGATGGATGTATGGATGGATGTATGGATGTGGATGTATGTATGTATGTGTATTGAGTACTTTATTGCTGTACTTTTTTTTACTTTTTAATTGTACTGTAACTGATGTGTTTGACCACAGGAAGAATAGTCGCTGCTGAGGCAGTGACTAATGGGGATCTGAAATAAACAATAAACAATAAGCGCGCCTGCAGTCAATTTGCATTGGAACAAACTAGCAGGTGGAATCTGCTGCCTTTTTTCTTTTTCTTTTTATCAAGCAGCATGCCGTTAACTGGTCAAATGTAGTTGATGTTATATAGCGTTGTCACGATACTAGAATTTCAACTTCGATATCAATACCCAAGAAAATATCGATACTTGATACCATTTTCGATACCACAGCGAAAAGATTACAACACATTAAGAGGCATTTCTTTTTTTATTATTACAACATGAGAATCTTTTTGGCCCCGGTGCTGGTAATGCACCAGGGGCCTTATGTTCCCGCATGTCGCCAAGACTAATTATGCACCGTTTTAGGCGACTAAATGGCGGCCGGCCACTAGAGGGCACCGCTACCCCACTAAGATTTGCCGTCATACCTTCCTCACGGTATCAGCTGTTTCCCCAAAACAACGTGCCCAGGTCGCTTTGCAGAATGCAGCTTACGCGGCCCCTCCCCCTTGCTGCATGCCAGACGCACAGTAGAGAGGAGCTGTGAGGAGCTGTCCCTGTGTGTTTACAATCATGTGTGTGATAAAGCAGGAGAATATTTCGGCGTTTGTAAAAATACAGATGGCCATAGCCTCAATGCAAGACTCATCCGAATGACTGATGAGTCTCGCGTTGAGCCTAGGATGGCCAGGGCTTAGATCTGCGTGAGCACGACCCGTCGTAATTTGTCAAATTCAAGGTACATTAAAACGTTGTCTTGCTTCAACATACATCGCATCGCATAAACCATTTCCACCCGCAGGTTTGAGGAGTAGCTAACATAAACGTCAGATAAATACTCTATAGGCTAACGTTACCTACTGAGGCAGCTAACATGGCTAATTAGCTAGCTAACGCGGTCCATCGATATACAGTCTGGTAGACAGATAAAGCAGTGTGTTCCTTCTGTTTTACACAATGTTAGCCAGCCTGCCTGGTCTCTTCTCTGTATATCCTTACAACAGCTAAGAGAGGAGCTTGTGAAGATTGAACGAACATCCCCACAGTCAAAGCACTTCCCTGAGATATCTATATAAAAACGTTTATTGCTTTAATACCAAAAATAAAACCTCCAGTGTCTGTAAGCTAACGCTAACGCGTTAGCGATTAGCTATTGGCTGGTTGTTGTGTACACTTGTGTAGGCCCCATGTTATGGTTAGACCCGGGAGTTAACATTATAAAACACATTTCCTGGCATATGCAGGTAGTTGGAAAACCTGGTAAGTTCTGAAAATATGTGTCTATTATTGTGTTATTCCAGCTATCGTTATCGGTTGTTAGGTTAGAGTAATATGAAGCCGACAAAAACCGGCAAAACAGACAAGCGGTTAATGCTAGTCTGCTTCCATTAAAACCATTGTGTATTAAAATAAACGATAACGTAGCTGGAGTAACTAATAAAACACATTATTTTCTGAACTTACTTAAGTCCCCAACCAACTTCGCGCAGCTTTCTCAAAACAATGTCCTTTTTATTGCGGTCCATCGATATACAGTCTGGTAGACAGATCAAGCAGTGTCTTCCTTTTGTTTTACCAAGCAGTGTCTTCTCTACGCGCGTTGCGTGATTTCTAACCCCACATAGGATAAGCAATAACCACGCCCTGTGGCGCCGGGATTGGCCAGGAGCAACACTGGAGGGCACGCAGCAGCACGCAGCCCAGCGATTTCATGAACCAACTGAATAGCTCTTGAGAACGGACAGCGATTTCACCTACCTTCCTTAGCATAGTAATAATAATAATAAGCATAATAATTGTAATCTACACAATGTACACAATCTACAAAAACATGCAATAATATGAATGGTGTTGTGTTCACGTTCATAGCTCATATAATATAATGTATCATATCGTTAATTTCAAGCTCAATACAATTCTTACAGAGAAAAGGTACAGCACTGAAAATGTAACAAGCAATAGTTTTTTAAACATCTTTACTTTAAAAGATGAAAACCCCCAGGTGCTTTAGTCCCAAACAGATCTAAAACAGATCTATAAGGTGAAGAGCCTGTAGCCTGTAGATGACGGCTTGAGACTGGCTGCCACAGCTGTCAATCATCCCTTTTTATATGTCAAATAAGTACTTAAAAACAAACTGATCAGAAAAATGACCACTTGCACAGGCATTAGCATGACAATAACTATCTAAAATGATACAACCCACCTTTGGAAAAAATGCGTGACGATACCATGCACCGGGGCTATGCCAGGTTTCGACCTGGCCTTGTTTTTATGAATTTGTGCAAAATAAACCTTGCTGTAAAAGACCATTTTTAATTGAGAGAAGGGATGAGGAAGCGCTGCGTGGGTCCTTGGTCAAATCACTGAAATAGGTGCTCTTTGGTGTGGGTGCAGAGAAGCATGAGTAAAAGTTCAAGTGGGATCCTTGACCATCATTTGTTTTGTTTTACTAACTGATATAAACATTTCTTCTGTAGGGCTGACGTACAGAGGAAGTCATTACCTTCAGCCTGAGCTCAGCCAATCACAGCTCTCCTTTAGAGACCTCTTCCTGGACCCAGACACTGGCAAGGTGAGAGTGTGTTTGTCTGTACAGTATGTGTGCAATCTGGGTACCTCAGAGTCTCTCAGTCTGACGACTAATACGAGTCTGGGCCAGACGACCGGTATGTCGGTTGTCCGAACCAAGACTTCCTCTGAGAGAATAGGCCTTTTTCACAGCAGCCATTTTGTGTCTAAAAGGCAGGAAGTAACACAGGTGCACCAAGACTTCCTCTGAGAGAATTGAGTTGGAGTTGATTGATCGATACTTTTTGTAGGTGTTTTAGGTCCAGACGTCATTGTGGCTCATCTCTCTAAACAGATAACTGCATTTGAGACATTGTCAGACTGGAAACAACGATGGAAGTGGAAGTGTTGGTGCAGACGTCCGCTCTACATCGGAAAGCCCAAAGTATCAGCCGTCTGTCTCAGAGTCTTATTAGTCATCAGCCTGAGATAATTAGTATTTGTTTGTCTGTGTGTTTTAATGGACCAGGGAAAAGCCTCTTAGCCTGGTAAACCAGCCGGTCACGTCAACTCACATTTCAGAGAACGGGGAAACCATCTTTTCCGCCGAGAAACCCAGCTGATGTAAACTCCTGTACTTGTTTAATTGTTGTTATTGAGTCTATTTCAGCAATAACTGCACTTTATGGCTGCTTAAACTCGACGAATGTTGACATTACTACTCGAGGCGGACAGGCACGGAGGCAGCCATTACTGTTTTTCCAGCAGCGTTCCTGATTGGCCGGTTACGAGGCTGGTCGCTGATTGGCTCGTACGCTTTGCAGTTTCTGCAGAAAGCCCTCCCAGGGCTTGAGGCCAGACGGTCTGGTAGAACGAAATGTAATGTGAGTTCATTTTACCAGGCTAAAAGCCTCTAGTCATTAATTAATGCTTCTGTTTCCTCTTCTCTCCTTTCCTCTCCCCTCCTCTCAACTCTCCTCACCCCTCTCCTATCTTCCCTTCTCCTCCTCTCTCCTCTCCTCTCTTCCCTTCTCCTCCTCTCTCCTCTCCTCTCTTCTCTTCTCCTCTCCTATCTTCCCTTCTCCTCCTCTCTCCTCTCCTCTCTTCTCCGGAGCTCTTCTCCTCTCCTCTCTTCTCCTCTCCTCTCCTCTCTCCCCTTCTCATCTCTTCTCCTCTCCTCCTCTCTCCTCTCCTCTCTTCTCCTCTCCTTTCTTCCCTTCCCTTCTCCTCTCCTCTCTTCCCTTCTCCTCTCCTCTCTTCCCTTCCCTTCTCCTCTCTTCCCTTCTCCTCTCCTCTCTCCTCTCCTGTAGGTTCGTTCTCGTCAGGTCAGGACGAGTGTTTGTTTCACCCTGTGGAGCTGCAGGAGGATTCCCACTCCTGGTGTTGGAGTTCAGGTCCTCAGCAGACACATTCGCCTCTGTGCCTTCGATGGAACTCAGGTGGGGCTTAAGTGTGAATTCTGCTAGACATAATAATAATCATCATAATCATAATAATAATCATCATCATCATCATAATAATAATTCATTTAATTTATAAATCGCTTTTCAGTGACCCAAATACTAAAATCAAAGCAAGATTAGCTTTCCTCTTCCGCAATAAATCTTCCTTTACTCACCCGGCCAAACACACCCTCGTCAAGTTGACAATTCTTCCGATTCTGGATTACGGCGATATCATTTATAGAACAGCCTCAGCATCAGCCCTCAAAAAATTAGACACGCTTCACCATTCAGCTATCCGTTTCGCTACCAATGCACCCTTCCAGACTCACCATTGTGACCTCTACAATCTGGTAGACTGGCCCTCCCTTAAAACCCGACGATCCCTCCATTGGCACCACTTTATTTTTAAGTCCATACTAGGCAAGACACCACATTACCTCTCATCTCTCCTCCACATAGCAACAAACACCTATAGCACAAGATCAAGCGGGTACATCCAGCTTTCTATCCCCAGCTCAACCGCTTATAGAACTGTCTTCGGCCGCACCTCCTTCCGTTTTGCAGCAGCATACGACTGGAATATTCTTCAGAGCACCCTCAAACTTGCAACCCTGACATCACTTTCCATTTTCAAACAGCAACTCCAACAGCTCTTTGTTGACCGCTGTGTCTGCTTCCCCCCCTCATAGTACCCCCCCTCCCCCTTCTCCCTTTACTACCCCCCCTCTCCCTCTCTACCCCCTCCTCCTTCTTCTTTTCCTACCCCCCCTTCTTCCTATCTCCCCCTCCCTCTTTACCCCTTCCCTCCCTCTACCCCCTTTCCCTCTCCTTTTCCTCCCTCCCCCCTCCCTTCTTCCCATCCCCCCTCCCTCTACCCCCTTCCCCTTTTCCTCCCCTCCTCCTCCCTTCTTCTCTCCCCCCTCCCTCTACCCCCTTTCCCCTTCTCCTTTCCTCCCTCCCTCCTCCCTTCTTCCCATCCCCCCTCCCTCCCTCTCTACCCCTCCCTCCATCTACCCCCTTCCCCCATCATGCTGTGTTTTGTTTGGTTTATCCTGTATTGTTTTGTCTTGTTGTGTTGTGCTGCGTTGTGCTGTGTTGTGTTGGTTCTACGTTGTGCCGTGTTGTGTTATGTTGTGTTTTGGCTCTATCCTATGTGATTGTTGTTATGTTTTATACCCTGTTTTATAATGCACTGTTTTTATCCTTTTTATCCTTAACATGACTCTTTTTGCAGCCCCTCTCCCTTACCCCACAGGCCGTCAGTGTAAATAAGAATTTGTTCTTAATGACTCGCCTGTCTAAATAAAGGTTAAATAAAATAAAATAAATTAATCGATTTGTCAATCGACAAATATTAATCGCTAACGATTTTCATAATCGATTAATGGTTAAATGTGAATATTCTCTGGTGTCTTTAGTCTTCTATGACAGTAAACTGAATATCTTTGGGTTGTGGACTGTTGGTCAGGACAAAACAAGACATTTGAGGACGTCATCTTGGGCTTTAGTGATCAACATTTTTCACAGTTTTGTGACGTTTATCGAGCAATCGACTTAATCAAGTAGCCGAGAAAATAATCGACAGATTAATCGTTAATGAAAATAATCATTAGTAGGGCTGCACCTAGGCTGAATAGATACTGTAGAAGGAATCTCCTGCGCTTCAACCCCTCCACAGAGGGAGGTCGGTGCTCTCAGAACAGGACAAAACAATGTAAACAGGTCAATGGGCCACTTCCAAAAGGACTAACCCAATGAGTGAGCTGGAGCACACAAAGTCACTTAAATAAATTTAATACAGGTACAAAAACTGACGTTTCGACGCGCACTGCGTCTTCTTCAGAGTCAAGACTCTGAAGAAGACGCAGTGCGCGTCGAAACGTCAGTTTTTGTACCTGTATTAAATTTATTTAAGTGACTTCGTGTGCTCCAGCTCACTCATTGGGTTAGTCCTTTTGGAAGTGGCCCATTGACCTGTTTACGCTGAATAGATACTGCTGATTGAGTTAATAGCAATATACAAATTATTATTACTATTAGTGCTGTCAAATGACAGAAAATTAATTTATTACAATTTTGATCATCAATTACTTACTTCTTTTAATCATTTATCAAGTAAAAATACCAAACATTTCCTGGTTACAGCTTCACAAATTAAAAGATTTTCATATTATAAAATGAATAATTTTGGTCAGTCTAAGTAAGATATTTGAATAGTCACTTTTGGGCTCTTTTGTGATGTTCTTTTTTTCTTTTTTTTTAGATTTTGTAGACTAAATGATTAATCGATTAATTGAAACAGTAATTAATTGATAATAATCATTAGTCGCAGGCCTACATTTTTATTATGGCTCCGCCAGCGTTAGCCGAGCCAGAGGCATTATGGTTTCAGGTTGCCGTCCGTACGTCCCTCCGATGTTCCTTAACACGATATCTCAGGAACGCCTTGACGGAATTTCATCAAATTTGGCTCAAACGTCCACTTTGAATCAAGGATGAACTGATTACCTTTTGGTGGTCAAAGGTTGAAGTTGAAGGTCACTGTCTCTGTCACGAATGCCATTTTTGAGCTTGTTAACGCGATATCTCAGGAAGGCCTTGAATGAATTTCATCACATTTGCCTCAAACGTCACTTTGACTCAAGGATGAACTGATTACATATTGGTCCTCAAAGGTCAAGGTCACTGTGAACTCACAAACGCCATTTTCGAGCTCTTTAGTCACATTTTCGAGCTCGTTAACGCCATATCTCAGTAACGCCTTGACAGAATTTCTTCACATTTGACTCAAAAGTCCAAGTGCTCACTTGTTTGGCGGAGGCATATATCTGTGGTGCGGTCATTCTAGTTCTAGCTGATGTTGTTTGGACGTTCTGTCTGATATTGAAGGGACTGTGTTTGTGTTGCAGGTGTTGAGTAACATCCACACGGTGAGGGCGACCTACAGCTCCAAGAGCCCCAAGACCTGGAGCTTCTCTCCCAGGGTATGAAGAGGCAGGAGTCCACACAAATGCTTCTTCTTTGTTATCTTTTTATTTCCTCAAAGAAGAAAAGCAACAGACATCGCAATGACAGACACAAAGAATCATATAATCCCACCTAGGAGCAAATCAAAATAAATCAAAATAAGTTCATCCCTCCCTCCCTCCCTCCCACCCATGTGGCGTCCAATGCCCTCCCCTCCCGCCCCACGTTAGTTCTACTGTATATAACAGTACAATAATCATTGATGTATGATTATAGGGATGCACAGGGAAACATCCCTGCCGATACGACGGAACAATGATGCCCCAATTACGCCTACATGTTCCATGGTTGACTAGCTATTCGATGCCAGTAATCCCCGGTGTGAGGGTGTGCACGCCAGCATGACTTACTTAACCTAAGTTGAAGCACAACTTAGGTTCACACAAAATCAGGCACGACACGCGCCAATTCCGCACCAGGAGAAACCCGATGCTCCCCGAAATCAGGCAGAAAAAATAAATTAATACATAAATAAATAAAAAGATGTGGGATACATCGGTATCAGCAGTCGGGCATGAGAGCAGGAAGGCATCGGCAAATTGGACGTCGACAGAAAATCCCACACTGCAATAAAACCAAAATCATTGAAGTACAAAGTATTACCAAACTTGAGGATGTTCAAGCCAGCAGCTGTTTAGCAACAGAAGTCCTTCTGTTGACCACACCATCATCTCAGTCCACACTGCTCTCTTCCTTTACCTCAGGTGACAGAGACTTCTGTTGACCACACCATCATCTCAGTCCACACTGCTCTCTTCCTTTACCTCAGGTGACAGAGACTTCTGTTGATCACACGATCATCTCAGTCCACACTGCTCTCTTTCTTTACCTCAGGTGACAGAGACTTCTGTTGATCACACGATCATCTCAGTCCACACTGCTCTCTTCCTTTACCTCAGGTGACAGAGACTTCTGTTGACCACACCATCATCTCAGTCCACACTGCTCTCTTTCTTTACCTCAGGTGACAGAGACTTCTGTTGACCACACCATCATCTCAGTCCACGCTGCTCTCTTTCTTTACCTCAGGTGACAGAGACTGCACTCAAACCCAATATAAAACCCTGCTTACAGTAACCCTACGTATCATGCTGCGGTTTGAATGTGTTGATCTCATCTACGAAAGACGCATGGAAGTATGTTGGCACCAAAGGTTGCCAGCGAAACATTTGTGGCCACTATTTGGGGAACCCTGCCATAAAAGTATGGAAGTTCGATACCCAGCCCTGTTCATGACTTCACATTTATCTGACTGATGATACCTCCTACAGTGTACATGCCATGACCGTCCCATAAGTGAAAGCAGACTTAAGTGTTTGTGTGTGTGTGTTTGTGTGTGTGTGTGTGTGTGTGTGTGTGTGTGTGTGTGTGTGTGTGTGTGTGTGTGTGTGTGTGTGTGTCCAGATGACTGGTGTCCTGCCCACCCTCCTAGACGGAGACTGTTTTCTGCGCTGCAGCTCTAACTCTCCTGACCTGGGAATCCTCTTTGAACTGGGAGTTACCTTTATACGGAATGTAAGGCTTACACACACACACACACACACACACACACACACACACACACACACACATACACACACACACACACACACACACACACACACAGGCGCGCACCCAAAAAAGCTGAATTTGTCCATCTGATTTGTGTGTGTATGAGAAGCGCTGGTGTGTGATGAACTGTGTGTGTTTTTAGTCGACAGGAGAGAGAGGAGACCTGAGCTGTGGCTGGGCCTTCCTCAAACTGACCGAGGACACCGGAAATCCACTCCACACACACGCGCGCGCGCACACACACACACACAAACACACGCACGCACGCACGCACACGCGCACGCACGCACGCGCACACATTTGAAATGTTTATTTATGTCAACATAAATACAAGTATGCAAAGGACATAAACAGTAATAGTGCATTCAAATGCTGGGAGTCAGTCAGTTACATGAGTGCCCAGACGGCAACCACAATAATGCATACACATAAGAAACACACAGGATGATAACATGGCAGGTTGATATATACAGTTATACTGTAATGCAAGATAGCGGTCAGTATCCACTTCATGGGTACAAAAAGCAGCTCCTCCTCCATATTGAGCGACTGCTGATAATAGTAGATATTGAACAATATCTCACTAACTGCTTGGCCCTTCTCTTTGGGAGACCAGCCATGTGAAGGCCTCTCATAACCAGCTTATGGACATGACCTAGGCTACCAATTATGAAAACTAGAAGTTTACACCTGTAGCCCAGCTGTGAAATGGTCTGTTCTAGCTGTTGAGACACACACACACACACACACACACACACACACACACACACACACACACACACACACAAACACACGCACCATATTTGTTCATTCATATATTTTACTTGATTATTGTTGGTTGCATTTAATTAGGGCTGTCAGCGTTAACGCGTTAATCGTGCGTTAATGCGTGCCGATCATAACGCGTTATTTTTTTTTAATCGCATGCCGCTATTTTGTCCCTTCGTCGCACCCGTACTTGTAGTCAAGCCGTTCGGTTTCCTGTCTCCTGCTTGTGCAGGAGGCATGGAAGAGAACGACAGCAATACGCTTCTAAATGGCTTGTTTTACTTTAAAAAACTCCCCAAATGGCACAGTGGACAAGTCAAGAGCAGTAGTTTGCACCTTGTGTAAAACGGAATTAAAATATCACCGAAGTACATCGAGTTTGAGGCGATCCATCACCTAAAAGTAGCTAGCGGCCAGCTAGCAGCCAGCTAGCTAGCGCGAGGCGAGACTCATCACTCATTCTTCCTTCAGAGTCTCCGATGTGCGGGTCCTCTAACCACTGGGAGGTCGGCTCCAATAGCTTCACGTGATATACACGTTATCAATACACAGTTTCCAATACCGAGCCATTATTCACATGGAAGTGCCAACGTTTTTAGCTCAGACACAGCCTTCTTCGGCTGTGTCATTTTGGGTTTCGACTGATCCACAGCGCCGCCGCCGGAAGTATCGGTTCTAGATATATTTTGTAGACATTGTTACCTCCTGTCTACATTCCAAATCTAAAATTCAAGATCATAAAGTACATTTATTTGCATTCATTTGATTCCCAATCACGACACACTGGTAAGAATGATTAATATCTAATTAAAAATGCTTTAAAATGCAAAATAATGGCATTTTAAACATGCGATACAAAGATGCGATTAATCGCGATTAACTATAGTTAATCGCACGATTAATCGCGATTAATAAAATTAATCGTTTGACAGCCCTACATTTAATACACCCTCTTTGCATTGCTCTAAATTATATACGGTAATCTTTTTTTCTTTGCTGTATCCTATTTCTATTTGGTGCTGCACTGACCTTGTTGACATATAGTTGCATCTGATCTGATCTGATCTACTCTGTGTGTATATGCCCTTACAGAAAAAGCACATGAACTTCACATGTGAAATAATCACATGTGATCACATGTGATTTTGCACAGGCAATTTTTCCACATGAAATTTCACATGTGCATTTTTCACATGTGCAAACATGTGATCACATGTGAAATTTCACATGTGATCACATGTGAAACACATGTGATCACATGTGCTTTTCCCATGAAAGCATGTGGTTTTGGAACGTTTTCACATGTGAAATGTGTGAAACCCATGTAAATTCCCATGTGATAACATGTGAAACCTATGTGATTGTGAAACCCATGTAAATTCCCATTGTAAATTAATACAAATTCCCATGTGAAACCTATGGGATTACATGTGAAACCCATGTAAAACCTATTGGATTGCAGGTGAAACCCATGTAAAACCTATGGGATTACATGTGAAAGACATGTAAATTCCCATGTTAAACCCATATGAATTCCCATGTGAAACCCATGGGATTACATGTGAAACCTATGGGATTACATGTGAAACACATGTAAATTCCCATGTTAAACCCATATGAATTCCCATGTGAAACCCATGGGATTACATGTGAAACCTATGGGATTACATGTGAAACACATGTAAATTCCCATGTTAAACCCATATGAATTCCCATGTGAAACCCATGGGATTACATGTGAAATCTATGGGATTACATGTGAAACACATGTAAATTCCCATGTTAAACCCATATGAATTCCCATGTGAAACCCATGGGATTACATGTGAAACCTATGGGATAACATGTGAAACCCATGTAAATTCCCATGTTAAAACCATATGAATTCCCATGTGAAACCCATGGCATTACATGTGAAACCCATGGGATTACATGTGAAACCCATGTAAATTCCCATGTTAAACCCATATGAATTCCCATGTGAAACCTATGGGATAACATGTGAAACCCATGTAAATTCCCATGTTAAAACCATATGAATTCCCATGTGAAACCCATGGGATTACATGTGAAGCCTATGGGATAACATGTGAAACCCATGTAAATTCCCATGTTAAAACCATATGAATTCCCATGTGAAACCCATGGGATTACATGTGAAACCTATGGGATAACATGTGAAACCCATGTAAATTCCCATGTTAAAACCATATGAATTCCCATGTGAAACCCATGGCATTACATGTGAAACCCATGGGATTACATGTGAAACCCATGTAAATTCCCATGTTAAACCCATATGAATTCCCATGTGAAACCTATGGGATAACATGTGAAACCCATGTAAATTCCCATGTTAAAACCATATGAATTCCCATGTGAAACCCATGGGATTACATGTGAAGCCTATGGGATAACATGTGAAACCCATGTAAATTCCCATGTTAAAACCATATGAATTCCCATGTGAAACCCATGGGATTACATGTGAAACCCATGGGATTACATGTGAAGCCTATGGGATAACATGTGAAACCCATGTAAATTCCCATGTTAAAACCATATGAATTCCCATGTGAAACCCATGGGATAACATGTGAAACCTATGGGATTACATGTGAAACCCATGTAAATTCCCATGTTAAAACCATATGAATTCCCATGTGAAACCCATGGGATTACATGTGAAACCTATGGGATAACATGTGAAACCCATGTAAATTCCCATGTTAAACCCACATCAATACCCATGTGTATCCCATATGGATTTGCATGTGAAACCTATGATATTACATGTGAAACCCATGTAATTCCCATGGGTATACTGGTCACACCAACATCTGCTGGTATGCTGGTGTGACCAGCATACACCAGCTATGCTGGTCTTGCTGGTGTCAAACACAAAAGGCTGGTCTATGGTTGAATGCTTGTTAACCAGCACCCCATGCTGAGAGTAGTCAGACCAGATAAACATCACAAAAGTAATCTTTCTTGAACTAGTTAAATGAAGACTATTTCAGGTTTACATAACAATATAATTATTTATTAAATACAAGCAAGGAAATCAAAGAAAGTGTGGACCCAAGCAGCTCAAAAGGCAAAAGTATTCAAATTGAAAAAACGGTGGAGCTACTAGGAGTATTTTTATATAGCAATATTTAATGCGAAGTAATATATCTGTGTACAGGCAGTTACAAATCAATTTGATTACAAATGATTTGTAACTGCCTGTACACAGATATATTACTTCACATTAAATATTGCTATATAAAAATACTCCTAGTAGCTCCACCGTTTTTTCAATTTAAATACAAGCAACACAGAGAGGGAGTGGGAGAGAGAACAGCAGTGCACCTGAACAGTCAGCCTGTACCTGTCTTTATGTAAAAAGTATTAAAAGTAAAAGTGTGACTCAAATCAACTAACGTGGTGAAGACAATTAAAGACTCATTACAATTAAACTCAATAAAATAATAAAACTACTGACTAATTAACAATAACACAACAAAACAGACAACATCACCTGAGAAGAAAAGAGGTCGCCCCAGGAACAGCTGGAGAAGAGGTGTGCAGGCAGAAATGTCTGGGAGCGGGCTCAATTGGGGAGATGGAGTGAGGTGGAGGACATTTTGTCAATGGCCTATGATCCCTTGAGGAGCAAAGGCCTTAAGTCAAGTCAGAAGTAAAGAACTCGATTGAAAAACAATGCTGATTTATTTTGCACAAAATCTCACATTAATTAATTAATTTCAGTTATTGAGAGTTGATTTGAGTTAAGTCATGGACCAGTGATATCATTCACAAATCACAACTTAAATCAACTCTCAATAACTGTCAAACTAAATGTATGCTTGCAAAACGGTTTACAGTTTTTGGATATGTGTGAGATTATGTGCAAAATCAGCATTGTGTCCCTTTAAGTAGTATTTTTTGTTTGTTTGTTTATGTCCATTGTTTTCTCTGTGATGTAGCATCCAGGCTTCCCCACTCGAGCTTCCACATCTGCTTCACCCAGGTTTTGGTTCTGGAGCCACTCTTTGTATCAAACTGAAAAGCAAACACAGATAAATTAGTGGCAAAGTAACACTGTTCTTTGGTCAATATTTCAACTGCTGTTTGAAAACGTGCTACAGAAAAGTGAAGCATGAGCTACTTTAAAAGTGATCAACTACACTGAAAATTTCATTTACAAAAATTGCAAAAAAAAAAAAAAATTGGTAAATAGAGGCAAAATGCACTGAGGTTCCTTGTGCTCATGGCATCAGCTATGTGCACAAATCTTTTATTTAACAAACCAGTCACCTGTAATTAAAACTAGAGCCACCCACAGCATATGTCAATCTAGACCGTTTTGGTGTGAGTTGTTGAGTTTTGGAGACCAAATCGGCCATAGAGATGTCTGCCTTCTCTTTAACTCATTGAGTGCCATGGACGTCTTTCGACGTCCAATTAAATAGTGACGTAGAGTGCCACGGACGTCTTTCGACGTCCAATGCGTTTTTTGACGGTGGGACGTCGATCAAAGCCTTCCGCATCTCCTGTACAACTATTATAGCTATTGGAGGTCTATAACCTATTTTACAGAACCCTTAAGCTTCTGGCATACTCTTCGCGCACGCGCTGGAGGCGGGGCTCAGAGGAGGGCGCGCGCACTCTGCGCGGGCCAAAACAGAACATACTCAGTGCGCAGCTCCAGGCTCCAGGCAGTCTGAATGAAATTGAATGTAACGTTCCCAATTCTATGTATTAAATTATAAAAAACGACCCCTCCACATTTGGGAAGGCTAAGCCACACAACTAGTTCGTTATAATCGAACAGCATGCTTTGAAGGCGACTTTACGACGGTGAGGACTCAATCACAGCAGATATCCGCTGATAGCCTACCACGGAGATCTCACAGGCACAGGCAGCAAAACCGACGCGCTGATAGAAAAATCTCCATGGACGCGCCGCGCTGCGCTCAGGCCTCGCCCCCCGACACGCCCCGTGCGATGTCGTCATAATCGCCGTGCGCCCTATGCGCTTGGCTGGGCGCGAAGAGTATGCCAGAAGCTTTAGGTGGCGACAGTGCTCTCCAGGTTAACAGAAAGGCAGAGAAAAACAGAGAATAAGTCGTTGGGGAAACGGAAATCGCATCGCATCCGTATGCATCGATATGCATGAAGCGTTTTAACGTTAGATGTGCCTGCAGCAGCAGCAGCCAATCTGCTCCCACAATTGAGCTCCTCCATGTCCGCTGCAACAGCCTATTCGCATGATCAGCCGTGGAGTTGTTTTTATTCTCAACTGGAAGCATAGGAGCCGGTGACAAACACACGCGGAAGCTGTAAAAAAGCTGGATGTCGCGACGCGCACCCTTCACAGTGCAGAGCAAACTCAGCAGAGAGCCACCTCCCATAAGGAGGAGTGTGCAGTTGAGAGGGGGGGGGGCACGCAGAGCAGCACACACACAACACCCAGACAGACCCAGGCAGCAGGACAGGGTTGGCAAACGCAAGCCAGAGTCAGTGATGTGTTTGAAATGTTTAATTTCACAAAAGGGCCATTATCTCAGCTTCTAGAAAAAAAAGGCTCTTTTTTGTTAAATCAAGCTATCTTCTCCGGCTGATAACTAAAGAACGGAAAATGATATCAATAAACCTGTTTTTGCTGATGATAGAAAAGAGTCTCATCGTTCTTTTTGCGTGTTCATTGTTTACATAGTAATATCACACAATATTCTGTGGGCCTCGAGAAATCACTGAAAAAAGCTCTGAAACTCTGGCACTGGGAGCGTCCGTTCTCCAAAAGTGGCTGGCACTCAATGAGTTAATACAATGGAACTTGGCTTGTGGTGCTCAAAGCACACACACAAAATAAAATAAAATAAAATGAAATGAAAACTCAACAGCAATGTCTATTTCCAGAAATCAGGAACAACAGGAATAGGTTTTTGGAGAAAAAAAAATCTCAATTTACTTAACAGATTGGGTGTCCTCCACTGGCTGTTTGTCCCACAATGTCATTATCAAACACCTGCACACAAACACAATATATAGACAAAGAGACAGTGTCAATTAGACAAGCATGTGTGAAAAGCAGCACTTGCCCCTCCCTCATTACCACCACTGAGGTGCCCTTGAACAAGGCCCTTAATCCCTTAATGTAAACGTGATGGACATCTCAATGTGATTGCCCTGGATAAATAAAGGTTAAAAATGTAGCAGTTGTATTCACCTTATGTAGCCATGCCGATTTTACCTGGTTGTGTGGCCATATCAAAACTTCCAGCTAAAAATAAAATAAAATAAAATGGCTGGCTTCTCCAATATCATCTAATCTAACTCTGAATTAACTAATAATTTAGCCAATTGTATGTAACATTCCAGGGAATTAGCCTAGGTTAACGTGACGTTAGTGGCTCGAGCTCAGAGGAGAGAAAATTAATGTAAAATGAGATGTTAATCTCAATGTGATTGCCCTGGAGAAATAAAGGTTAAAAATGTAGCAGTTGTATAAAGTGGGAAAGATTCTTAGTTGGCCGCTCTTCTTTCACCAAGTATCCAGTCTGCCTGTAGCCTACTGTATGTCTGTGTGCACTTTGCTCATGTGTATGTTTCCACACACGGCACTGACCTCCTCGCTCTCATCTCCCATCTCCTCCCGTATCGTCCTGCGCTCGGCTCCTCACTCTCTCTCTCTCAGACATTTAGGGTACATTATGCTACGTGGATGACCAGGCAAACCTAGCATACATCAGCAGCTAGCATGACTCGGCAGCATGGCTCTATATTACACGGTAAAAAGTTGCCTATCGATTCACCCCTCAGCCCCTCTCTCCCTCTGACAAGCAACTAGCAAGCAAGTGATGCGTGAATAACCTATTTCTGTCGCAATAAATAACACACTTGTTAGACAAGTTAGTTAACTTCACTCACCTCAAATATCTGCTTCAAGCCGCCAGTTCGTTTTGTTTTCAGAGGACCACGCTCGCGCAGCGCAGTGCGTCCTGATGAATGGTGCTGCTGCTGATTGGCGGCAAAGTTTGGAGATGGTCTTGCGGACCCGCGCTGTCAGTGCATGTCATGATATCAGATCATATGGAGGCTCCACTGCGCACAATGCGTAGTGACACTACTGTTGTGACTGTCTGTCTACTGTAATAATAAGTTAGGCACACGCAAGTTCAGGAGCTTCACATGTCTGGCTTTATTGTCATCACCGCCATCCTGTATACTGTCAGGTTAGCACACGTATATCGTGCCATATCCGGTTCCGGTTTTCAACATAAAGGTTTGTGACCGTGACATCAAACATTACATCCCCCTTCACATAAAAGTGACTCTGCAGGGCAATGGCAACAATTATACAAAGGCACATAGGTGATTTAGCTTAGGTCCTATAGCAATAGAACAGTAGTGTAGAAGTCCCTTTTTTTTCAGTGCAAACTTTCCTTAGTGCAAATAAACATTTTCTTTCAGAACTTCTTACTTCAAGACAACTGTATCAAGTGCATAGAATCCTATCAAACTGTTGACTTTTCTTTTCTCCCCTTTTTTTTCTTTCCAGTACTAACAGTAGCAAACTAGTGACCATGACCATGCAGGTAAGTACATAAATCACTCAGTAACCATTAACCATACATAGGTTGTAAACAGGTAGGTGAACAGGTAAGTGTTGTATTTCCATTTTCTTTTCTTTTTTTTTTCTTTTCTTTACATATCTCTTCTTTTTTTTTCTTTTTTTTTTTCTTTGTTGCAGTCTCTTTTTTTTTTTTTTTCGTCGGGCAGCGTTCGGCGTACACCCTTATAAGTCAAGGACTTGCCTTGGCTTAATAGCACGACCATATCTTGTGCGGGGACAAGGCTCGGTGTGCTCTGGCTCGTACACTGGATCAGGGTGGGTTTGCTGTTCCCCTGGTTCTCTCTGTCCGGTGGTCAGATTGTCCTCGCTGATCTCAGGTTGCGGTGTTTTGGGTACGGGCGTGTCGTCTCGGGTGTTGAGAAGGTGTCGTCGGTTGCGCCTGAAGGTCCGTCCATCGCTGGTTTCGATGTGGTAGCTGCGCGGAGTCTCTGCAGGTTGGATGACTGTCGCTGGTTTCCACCTGCGATCTTCCTGCTGGAAGCGGATGGGTGCTCCGGCATGCAGTGTTGACAGAGGTCTAGCAGCCTTGTTGTAGTGCTGCTTCTGGCGCCGCTGGCACGTCTCTCTCCTTGCTCGCACTGTATGTTGAGGGGTTATCTGAGGTCGCAGCTGCAGTGTTGTTGTTGGTAGTATTGAGCGCAATCTGCGGCTCATCAGGATCTGTGCTGGCGATTTGAGACCATCGACTGGCGTGTTCCTGTACTCCAGCAGGCTGAGGTATGGGTCTTTCTTGTCCTCTTTGGCCTTTGTGAGGATTCGCTTCGCGGTCTGTATGGTCTTCTCGGCCAGACCGTTGCTCTGTGGATAATGCGGGCTTGAGGTAACATGCTGGAAACCCCATGACTCTGCAAACTGTTTAAATTCACGAGAGTTGTAGCATGGCCCGTTATCGCTGACTACTTTTCTTGGTATGCCGTGTCTTGCAAACACTGCTTTCATTTTGTGGATGACAGCAGCTGTGGTCATGTTGCGCAGGTGCTCGATTTCAAAGTACCTGCTGAGGTAGTCACATATGACGATATAGTTCTCAGAGTTCCAAGAGAACAGATCTGTTGCTACAGACTGCCATGGGTTTTCGGGGATTGCCTGTGAGAGCATGGGCTCCTTTGTGTTGGCATGACGATGTGTTTGGCATATGTCACAGTTCATCACTATCTCCTCGATCTGCTGACACATGCCTGGCCAAAACATTATGTCCCTGGCCCTATGTTTGCTCTTCTCCACACCGAAATGACCCGTGTGTATGCACTGTAGCATGTGCGGTCTGAGCTTGTGTGGAATGATTATCTTCTCACCTTTTAGAAGGATTCCATCAGCCTCTGTGATTTCATCACGGTGGTTCCAGTATTCACTGATGAGTGGGTGACATTGCTTTCTCATCTCCGGCCAGCCTGACCGTATGACCTGCTTGAGTTTGGACAGCTGCTCGTCCTGTGCTGTAGCAGCCTTGATGTCATCCAGCCTGTCTGCACTCACTGGAGCTGTACTGATGACAGTGTGTACCTGTGTCTCCATAGCCTCAGCCAGTGAGTTGTCCTCATCACTCATTGATTTTCTTGACAGCGTATCGGCCACCGGGATCTCTTTTCCCGGTTTGTGGATGAGCGTGATGCTGTATCTCTGTAGCGCGAGTAGCATGCGCTGTAGACGTGGTGGTGCGATGGCTAGTGGCTTGCGGAGTATTGACTCTAGTGGCTTGTGGTCTGATTCCACAGTTACGCGTCGCCCATACAGGTATTCATGGAATCTCTTACATCCGTATAGGACTGCATAAAGCTCCTTCTCGATTTGGGCATAATTCTGCTCCGTGCTGTTGAGCAGTTTTGACGCGTATGCAACTGCCTTCCTGCATGATCGTTGCGCCCAAGCCATTCTTTGAAGCATCCACCTGTAGTGTCACCTCTTTTCCTGGATCAAAATAGGCCAACACTGGACCTGGTTCGGCTGTGATAGTCTCTTTCATCTGCTGAAATGCCATGTCGTGTGTGGCATCCCAGTTGAACTCTGTGTCTTGTCTTAGTAGATGTCTGAGTGGTGCGCTCACCTCAGCCAGGTTGGGTGCAAATCTGGCGAGGTAGTTCACCATACCAAGGATTGTCTCTAGCTCTGCCTCGTTTTCTGGCGGCTGCATGTCGTTGATGGCTTTCACCTTGAGGGGATCTGGTTTCAGGCCATTGGCTGTGAGCCTGTGTCCAAAGTAGCTCACCTCAGAGAGACCGATGCGGCATTTCTCTGGGTTTAGTCTCACCCCTCTCTCTCTGGTTCGGCTGAGCATGGCTCTGAGGTTGCGGTCATGCTCCTCCTTTGTCTTGCCGAACACGACAATATCATCGACTATGCCAGTTACGCCCCTGAGGCCCTCGTATGTCTCGTCTACCCTCGTTTGGAATTCATCCTGGGCGGACACGATGCCGAAAGGGAGCCGGAGAAAACGGTATCTGCCAAATGTGGTGTTGAATGTAGTGAGTAGCGATGACTCCTCACTCAGCTTGATGGCCCAATAGCCCGATCTTGCATCTAAGATGCTGAAGTATTTTGCCCCTGCTAGTTTGGATGTCACATCCTCGAGTGTAGGTAGGGGGTAGTAGGGCCTGAGTATCGCCTTGTTTAAGGGCCGTGGATCCAGGCATACTCTGAGCTTGCCTGTCTTTGGTTTCTCACACACTACTAGGGCGTTTACCCACTGGGTAGGCTCAGTCACCTTAACTATTATGTTATCTCTTTCCATGTTATCTAACTCTATCTTTAAGCGGTCTCTCAGGGCAAATGGTACCCTGCGTGGTGGGCAAACCGCTGGTGGTATTTCAGGATCTATCCTGAAACTGCACTCGCCCTGGAATTCACCAATTCCTTTGAAAACATCTGAGTACTCACTCAGTATGTCAGCTGACTGGGTGCCACACTCTTCCTCGCTGACTGCGTATATCACTTTAATTAGCCCTAGGTTCTTACACCCTCTGTACCCTATGATGGGTGGGCCATTGCAGTCTACAATATAGAACTTCTGGGTGGTTGACCTGTCTTTGTATCTGGCTACCAGGTTGCAGTAACCGATCACTTTCAATTGGTGCCCCCCATAGCCAAATAGCTTTCTCTTATCAGTCGTTAATGGTATACTGGGCACGAGCTCAGCAAAGTCTCTTGCCGGTATCACGCTTGTTTGTGCTCCAGTATCCAATTTAAATGTCAACTTTGTGTTTTGTGACCCCAGTACTATATCTGCATAAGCACTGTCTTCATCATCTTTCTCTGTTGTGACAATGTCCACAAACAGCTGTGAGCTTAAATCTCCCTCCTCTTCCTCAACAGTGTGTACCTCTCTGTACCCTGTTCTGTTTGGAGTGTGGGATTTTGATTTACATGCTCTTGCAAAGTGATTGAATTTTCTGCATTTTAAGCACTGTTTCCCCTTTGCTGGGCATTCTGTTTGTCTGTTATGGTGTCCCCCACACGCACTGCAAACTTTGTTGTCATATGTCTTCTGGCTGTCATTTGGCCTGCTGCTAGCCTTCCTAGCCATGCTTGGTTTTCCGGACGTGCGATGTACAGCGTGCACTTCATGGCTGTCACTTGCCATAGCCTTTAGCTGCACTTGTGATAGCTCGTAGGAGCGGGCTATATCAATTGCCTTGTCTAGCGTTAGCCCCGGTCCCTGACTTAGCAACTTTTCCCGTACTCTAGGTGAGTTGGTTGCAAATACGATACGGTCTCTGACCATTTCCTCGCTATTTGCATAGTCACAGTCTTTAACGAGCAGTTTGAGCTCCGTCACGAAATGCTCAAATGACTCACCGCTCCCCTGCGTCTTCTCATGGAACTTGTACCTAGCGAATATAGGATTGGCTTTTGGCGTGAGGTATGCTGAAAATCCATCATAGTACGTTTTTAACAGCTTCGCATTGTCCGCAGTTATTGTCCACGTGTTGCGTATATCTCTTCCTTTGTCCCCGATCCATAGCAGGAGAAAACTGCATTTTTTTTCCTCTGACTTTGCCTTGAGCGGGCCGGTAAACATGAGTCCGACATGTTGTTGGAACCGCCGCCACGCATCAGGTAGGTTGGACGACTCCCAGTCCATCTGCGGGGTAGGAACACCAAAAGCTTCCATTTTCCTCTTCTTCTTTTTTTTTTCAATGTAACGTGAGTTCGTAGTCTAACTACTGGTCACTCTGACACCATGTTGTGACTGTCTGTCTACTGTAATAATAAGTTAGGCACACGCAAGTTCAGGAGCTTCACATGTCTGGCTTTATTGTCATCACCGCCATCCTGTATACTGTCAGGTTAGCACACGTATATCGTGCCATATCCGGTTCCGGTTTTCAACATAAAGGTTTGTGACCGTGACATCAAACATTACAACTACTAGTTTGTCAACAAACAAAATAGTTCCAATTGAATTAGGAAAACTGGCATCAGAAATTAATTAGTCAATGCTCTGACTTAGAGTTTAATTAACGCCTCTCTGTTAACAGTAGAAAAAATAACATAGCTTGAAGGTAATAATAATGATAACTAATAGGCTAATAATAATAATAATAATAATAATAATAATAATAATAATAATAATAATAATAATAATAATAATCAATGTAGCCTATATGTAAGGTTATTTTAAGGGACTACTGATTTATACAGGATTGTATTAGCCTCTTGTATTGTGTTTTACCTTTTTACCTTCCACCCATTGACATAGGCTATATATCTTCCACCATAACCAAGTTATTTTGCATCAAATCTCCTGAACATGATTGATGACAGAAAAGGTGACCCCTATGTTTTCATGGTAGCCTGATACACTGTAGGAAAAATTAGCCAGGGGCAAGGGCAAATATGCTCCAAGAAATCTCAGAATGCACACAAAAAAACATGATCAAGGGGCAAACATTGTCCCCAAGTTTTTGATAGGCCTAATTGTATTTTCATTCAATTAATTTAATTTCCATTTGCTTCTCTAACACACATGTGCACCTGCAAGCTTGTTGCCAGAAGATAACAGAAGAACACACAAATGTTTGCATTACGCTCTAGCAACTTGATGCACTAATTACTATTTTTTTGTGCTCTACACGTTTTCCACATGTGCTCTACACATTTTCCACATGTGCTCTACACATTTTCCACATGTGCTCTCCATGGTTTCCACATGTGCTCTACACGTTTTCCACATGTGCTCTCCATGGTTTCCACATGTGCTCTACATGTTTTCCACATGTGCTCTCCATGGTTTCCACATGTGCTCTCCATGGTTTCCACATGTGCTCTACACGTTTTCCACATGTGCTCTCCATGTTTTCCACATGTGCTCTACACATTTTCCACATGTGCTCTCCATGGTTTCCACATGTGCTCTACACGTTTTCCACATGTGCTCTCCATGTTTTCCACATGTGCTCTACACATTTTCCACATGTGCTCTACACATTTTCCACATGTGCTCTCCATGGTTTCCACATGTGCTCTACACGTTTTCCACATGTGCTCTCCATGTTTTCCACATGTGCTCTACACGTTTTCCACATGTGCTCTCCATGTTTTCCACATGTGCTCTCCATGTTTTCCACATGTGCTCTCCATGTTTTCCACATGTGCTCTACACGTTTTCCACATGTGCTCTACATGTTTTCCACATCTGCTCTCCATGGTTTCCACATGTGCTCTACACATTTTCCACATGTGCTCTACATGGTTTCCACATGTGCTCTACATGTTTTCCACATCTGCTCTCCTGGTTTCCACATGTGCTCTACACATTTTCCACATGTGCTCTACATGTTTTCCACATCTGCTCTCCTGGTTTCCACATGTGCTCTACACATTTTCCACATGTGCTCTACACATTTTCCACATGTGCTCTCCATGGTTTCCACATGTGCTCTACACATTTTCCACATGTGCTCTCCATGGTTTCCACATGTGCTCTACACATTTTCCACATGTGCTCTACATGTTTTCCACATCTGCTCTCCTGGTTTCCACATGTGCTCTACACATTTTCCACATGTGCTCTACACATTTTCCACATGTGCTCTCCATGGTTTCCACATGTGCTCTACACATTTTCCACATGTGCTCTCCATGCTTTCCACATGTGCTCTACACATTTTCCACATGTGCGCTCCATGGTTTCCACATGTGCTCTACACATTTTCCACATGTGCTCTCCATGTTTTCCACATGTGCTCTACACATTTTCCACATGTGCTCTCCATGGTTTCCACATGTGCTCTACACATTTTCCACATGTGCTCTACATGTTTTCCACATCTGCTCTCCTGGTTTCCACATGTGCTCTACACATTTTCCACATGTGCTCTACATGTTTTCCACATGTGCTCTCCTGGTTTCCACATGTGCTGTACACATTTTCCACATGTGCTTTACATGTTTTCCACATATGCTTTACATGTTTTCCACATCTGCTCTCCTGGTTTCCACATGTGCTCTACACATTTTCCACATGTGCTCTACATGTTTTCCACATGTGCTCTACATGTTTTCCACATGTGCTCTCCTGGTTTCCACATGTGCTCTACATGTTTTCCACATGTGCTCTACACGTTTTCCCACATGTGCTCTACATGTTTTCCACATGTGCTCTCCTGGTTCCCACATGTGCTCTACATGTTTTCCACATGTGCTCTACATGTTTTCCCACATGTGCTCTACATGTTTTCCACATGTGCTCTCCTGGTTCCCACATGTGCTCTACATGTTTTCCACATGTGCTCTACATGTTTTCCACATGTGCTCTACACGTTTTCCCACATGTGCTCTACATGTTTTCCACATGTGCTCTACACGTTTTCCACATGTGCTCTACACATTTTCCACATGTGCTCTACATGTTTTCCACATGTGCTCCACATGTGGAAAACCTGTTGCTCCACATGTGGAAAACCTGTTGCTCCACATGTTACCACATGTCACAGCATGTGGTAACATGATTTCCACATCCGCTCCACATGTCATCACATAATATAACATGTGGCAAAATATTTTTCACATGTTATAACATGTGATACCATGTTTTCCACATGTTATAATATGTTACCACATGTTATAACATGTGGTAACATGATGTCCACATGTGTCCACATGAGTTTCACATGTGTCCACATATGGCACATGTGGTCACATGTGAAACTCATGTGGACACATGTGAAACTCATGTGTGTTTTCTGTAAGGGTGACCTATGATCTGATCTGATCTACTCTGTGTGTATATGACCTATGATCAGATCCCCCCTCCCCCCCCTATTTTTTTTATCCCACTTTTATCCCCCATTAGTGCTATTTTTTTTTTTTTTTTTTTTTTTTTTTTTTATTACACACAGACCACAAAACAATAAACAAGAATGTGCAACATGCACATACAAGGGAGAGGGAAGTGTGAGAAAAACAAAAACAACCAACAACAACAAACATCCCCCACAACAGCAATGCAACACAGAGGCAAGCAATCGTTCATAAGTATTTCAATATAGAATGTTATGGCAAACAACGATGCCAGTGTCAACAGGAATCCCGGATAGAGTGGGCAGCATCCACAATGAATAAAGAAAAGAAAACATCCACTTTATGTTGTATAGGAAACTATCTAGGTTGTAAGGCTAGCGATTGATAAGCTGAAGAGTTTCTCACCAAGTCCCACAGTTCAGTAGGACCGATATCAAGGTCCCCCAGCCTCCCGGTAACTCTTTCCATACTTAACAAGTCTAAGAAACCACTCACCCAGTCCTCTATTAAAAAGCATCTGGGTTTGCGGAACTTCCAATTTAATAAAATTATTCTCTTAGTGGCCAGAAAGGCCAGACCAACGATCTTCTGTACATGCTTGCTTTGTGTTTGTGTGACCCTAGTTCCTAGCAGACATTCAACAGGGCCAGCAGTAATGTTTACATTCAACAGTCTCGAGAGTGTGTCAATAACCTCTTCCCAAAATATTTTTACTGCTGGACAATGCCACAGCATATGAAATAAAGTACCAACTTCTCCACAATGCCAGCATTGATCTGAGGAGTTGGGATCCATTTTCTTAATTATTGAGGGAGTTATATATGCCCTATGTAAAATTTTAAACTGTAGTATTCTGTATCGGACTGCATTAGCTATGGTTATTGAATCTCTCCATATTAGGTCCCATTCTACAGGGTCTATTGACACACCTAGATTCTGTTCCCATCGAGTTTGAGTCAATACCAGACAATCAGTAGGGGAATGGGTCAGCAGCCTATACAGGCCTGAAACCGTTCCTCTATTAGAAGCCAGCACTCTCATTTTCATGTCTACTGCTAAGTTACAGCCAATAAATACATCTGTGTATTTAGAGAAAATAGATTTCAACTGTACATACTGCAAAAAAGCATGATCGTTCAGGTTATATTTCTCTTTGATTTCTATAAACGGTATAATTTTCCCATTTTTTATAATTTGTGAAGTTTCTATAATGTTATGATGCTGCCACACCAGGTTGGTCACCGGGTTTCCTCCTGCCTTAAAAAGTGGGTTGTTCCAAATTGGACATGAAGCTAACGAGACCCCTTTGATACCAAGCCTTTTATAAACAATTTTAGCAATATCACATGAAAACTTAATGATAGCGTTATCTAACTTTAAGGGAGGGTGAGGATGATACCACAATGATGATAAGGAAGTTAGTTTGTTGTTCTCCCTGACTATGCATTCCTCAAGCCAGTCCCAGCTACCCTTGCACCTAGCCTGCCTATAGCCCCAGGTCAAAGGGTATCTGGCGTTGTATGCCAAGTAATACAGGTAAATATCATTAGTGCTAATTTTAATTTATTTATCCTGGTTGCTGTCCACCCTCTGCTGATCTGAGGAGAGCCGAAACTGGCTCCATGCTTCCTCCGAGACATGGGCAGTTAGCCAGCCGCTTCTTTTCACCTGACAGGGGAAGCTTCACCGACATAGCACGTGGGAGGATCACGTTATTCTAACCAGTTTCCCTCCCTCCGAACAGGCACCCCGAATGATCAGAGGAGGCACCACTTCAGTGACCAGGATATTGCATGTTTTGGTGAGGGGTTCCTATATGAAGGAAACCGCCAGGGGGCACGGGGTGAACATGCAAACTCCACACAGAAAGGCCCTTTTGACGACCCCACCCGGGCGGTGGGCACTCGAGGACATGCGGACGGGCACGCACTCCTTCAGTGCTCACAGCGTCCCAGGTGGGAAACAAACCCAGGACCTTCTAGCTGTGAGGCGACTGCACCACCGTGCCCCCCTTATGATCTGATCTGATCTACTGTGTGTGTAGGACCTATGATCTGATCTGATCTACTCTCTGTGTGTAGGACCTATGATCTGATCTGATCTACTCTGTGTAGGACCTGTGATCTGATCTGATCTACTCTGTCTGTGTAGGACCTATGATCTGATCTGATATACTCTGTCTATGTATGACCTATGATCTGATCTGATCTACTCTGTGTGTGTAGGACCTATGATCTGATCTGATCTACTCTCTGTGTGTAGGACCTATGATCTGATCTGATCTACTCTCTGTGTGTAGGACCTATGATCTGATCTGATCTACTCTCTGTGTGTAGGACCTATGAGCTGCCAGTGGATGGCGGCACTCCCTATGAGAAAGACGTAGCGATGGAGGCTTCAGTACCCAGAGGAGGTAAGAAGGAGCAGCAGAGCTCATCATTCTTTAGTTTAGTTTATTGGACAGTTGATACAATACATGACAAATTAAGTTACACATCATAAAAATGTAGTTGTAATTGTGTGGTCCTTATACACAAACATTATCATCATTACCTACAAGTACAATAATGCACAGACTTTGTTGTGAGCAGATTCATGTAGGAACTATTTTCTTTTCATGTAGGAACTATAGCTAGCAGCTAGCAGGTGTAGTTCGGCCAAAAGAACATAGTTCCTCCATGAAACTGCTCATAACAAGGTCTGTGGATTATCTTGAGTAACCGGGTCATGATTTCTGGAAAGAGACATTGCTGTTGAGTTTTTCAAATGTATTTCTTTGGCACTTTGAGCAGCACAAGACAAGTGCCATCCAGTTCCATTGTATTGAAGAGAAGGCAAACTGAATAGCACACATATAAACACAAAACTGAATAGCACACTTAAACACAAAACTGAATAGCACACATATAAACGCAAAACTGAATAGCACACATAAACACAAAACTGAATAGCACATATAAACACAAAACTGAATAGCACACATAAACACAAAACTGAATAGCACACATATAAACACAAAACTGAATAGCACACATAAACACAAAACTGAATAGCACACATAAACACAAAACTGAATAGCACACATAAACACAAAACTGAATAGCACACATAAACACAAAACTGAATAGCACACATAAACACGAAACTGAATAGCACACATAAACACGAAACTGAATAGCACACATAAACACAAAACTGAATAGCACACATAAACACGAAACTGAATAGCACACATATAAACACAAAACTGAATAGCACACATATAAACACAAAACTGAATAGCACACATATAAACACAAAACTGAATAGCACACATAAACACAAAACTGAATAGCACACATATAAACACAAAACTGAATAGCACACATAAACACAAAACTGAATAGCACATATAAACACAAAACTGAATAGCACACATATAAACACAAAACTGAATAGCACACATAAACACAAAACTGAATAGCACATATAAACACAAAACTGAATAGCACAAATAAACACAAAACTGAATAGCACACATATAAACGCAAAACTGAATAGCATACATAAACACAAAACTGAATAGCACACATAAACACAAAACTGAATAGCACACATAAACACAAAACTGAATAGCACACATATAAACACAAAACTGAATAGCACACATATAAACACAAAACTGAATAGCACATATAAACACAAAACTGAATAGCACACATAAACACAAAACTGAATAGCACATATAAACACAAAACTGAATAGCACACATAAACACAAAACTGAATAGCACACATATAAACACAAAACTGAATAGCACACATAAACACAAAACTGAATAGCACACATAAACACAAAACTGAATAGCACACATAAACACAAAACTGAATAGCACACATAAACACAAAACTGAATAGCACACATAAACACGAAACTGAATAGCACACATAAACACAAAACTGAATAGCACACATAAACACGAAACTGAATAGCACACATATAAACACAAAACTGAATAGCACACATATAAACACAAAACTGAATAGCACACATATAAACACAAAACTGAATAGCACACATAAACACAAAACTGAATAGCACACATATAAACACAAAACTGAATAGCACACATAAACACAAAACTGAATAGCACATATAAACACAAAACTGAATAGCACACATATAAACACAAAACTGAATAGCACACATAAACACAAAACTGAATAGCACATATAAACACAAAACTGAATAGCACAAATAAACACAAAACTGAATAGCACACATATAAACGCAAAACTGAATAGCATACATAAACACAAAACTGAATAGCACACATAAACACAAAACTGAATAGCACACATAAACACAAAACTGAATAGCACACATATAAACACAAAACTGAATAGCACACATATAAACACAAAACTGAATAGCACATATAAACACAAAACTGAATAGCACACATAAACACAAAACTGAATAGCACACATAAACACAAAACTGAATAGCACACATAAACACAAAACTGAATAGCACACATAAACACAAAACTGAATAGCACATATAAACACAAAACTGAATAGCACACATAAACACAAAACTGAATAGCACACATATAAACACAAAACTGAATAGCACACATATAAACACAAAACTGAATAGCACATATAAACACAAAACTGAATAGCACACATAAACACAAAACTGAATAGCACACATATAAACACAAAACTGAATAGCACACATATAAACACAAAACTGAATAGCACACATAAACACAAAACTGAATAGCACACATATAAACACAAAACTGAATAGCACACATAAACACAAAACTGAATAGCACATATAAACACAAAACTGAATAGCACACATATAAACACAAAACTGAATAGCACACATAAACACAAAACTGAATAGCACATATAAACACAAAACTGAATAGCACAAATAAACACAAAACTGAATAGCACACATATAAACGCAAAACTGTATAGCACACATAAACACAAAACTGAATAGCACACATAAACACAAAACTGAATAGCACACATATAAACACAAAACTGAATAGCACACATATAAACACAAAACTGAATAGCACACATATAAACACAAAACTGAATAGCACACATATCAACACAAAACTGAATAGCACACATATAAACACAAAACTGAATAGCACACATATAAACACAAAACTGTATAGCACATATAAACACAAAACTGAATAGCACACATATAAACACAAAACTGAATAGCACATATAAACACAAAACTGAATAGCACACACATAAACACAAAACTGAATAGCACACATAAACACAAAACTGAATAGCACACATATAAACGCAAAACTGAATAGCACACATAAACACAAAACTGAATGGCACATATAAACACAAAACTGAATAGCACACATATAAACACAAAACTGAATAGCACATATAAACACAAAACTGAATAGCACACATATAAACACAAAACTGAATAGCACACATATCAACACAAAACTGAATAGCACACATATAAACACAAAACTGAATAGCACACACATAAACACAAAACTGAATAGCACATATAAACACAAAACTGAATAGCACACATATAAACACACAACTGAATAGCACA
Source organism: Poromitra crassiceps (assembly GCF_964638095.1). Taxonomy (NCBI): domain Eukaryota; kingdom Metazoa; phylum Chordata; class Actinopteri; order Beryciformes; family Melamphaidae; genus Poromitra; species Poromitra crassiceps. The sequence goes on from NW_028152078.1 coordinate 62,430, forward strand.
CATATAAACACAAAACTGAATAGCACACATATAAACACAAAACTGAATAGCACACATAAACACAAAACTGAATAGCACACATATAAACACAAAACTGAATAGCACACATATAAACACAAAACTGAATAGCACACATATAAACACAAAACTGAATAGCACACATAAACACAAAACTGAATAGCACATATAAACACAAAACTGAATAGCACACATATAAACACAAAACTGAATAGCACACATATAAACACAAAACTGAATAGCACACATATAAACACAAAACTGCCTTCGTCTTAGCTCAATCTAATCGTATCTAAGATACAACTAAGATTCCAACCACAGATTTAGCTAATACATCTGCAAGCTTCACGTGTAGTTTTAGCTAATCACTACCTGCTGACGTTAGCTCTATTGCCAAATCTGTCTGTCTGAAAAATGCCATTTTAGTGTCAGAATGCTCAGAAGATACTGTATGTGGCAAACTGGATGTGATATTTACTTTGGTGACTAAGGAGCGAAAGAATCGTAATTTGTGATCACGATCACTTCTCCCATTGACTCCAATAGACTCAGGACCTGCTAGTCTCCTAAAGGGGCGTGGCAGGGGCCAAACCCACGTGACACGTTTGGGGCCGTGGTGGCCTAAAGGTTAGAGAAGCGAGGTTCTGACCGGAAGGTCATCGGTTCAATCCTTCAGACCGGCAGAATAAATCTGGGTGGGGAAAGTGACAAGGCAGCCCTTGCCCCTCCCTCATCACCACCACTGAGGTGCCCTTGAGCAAGGCCCTTAACCCCAACTGCTCCAGTGGAGCTGCTCAGTGGCCAGCAGATCAGACTGTGGTTGTACTGGTGAGCTTCCAGGTGTGAAGGTGTGTGTGAATGTGAACAGGACGCTCCTGAAAAAGACAGCATTGCTCTCAGTGAGACTCCCCCTGTATAAATAAAGGTAAAAAAACAACACCACTGATACAGACAGCTGAGCCTTCTCACTCTAAACAGTCTCTGGAGAGAAGCAGCCTTGTTTTCAAACTGACAAGTGCATTTGTGAAATCTCATCTCCTCTCCTCTCCCCATTTGTCTTCTCCCCTCCTCTCCTGTCCTCTCCTCTCTTCACCTCCTCTCCTGTCCTCTCCTCTCTTCACCTCCTCTCCTGTCCTCTCCTTTCTTCATCTCCTCTCTTCACCTCCTCTCCTGTCCTCTCCTCTCTTCACCTCCTCTCCTGTCCTCTCCTCTCTTCACCTCCTCTCCTGTCCTCTCCTCTCTTCACCTCCTCTCCTGTCCTCTCCTCTCTTCACCTCCTCTCCTGTCCTCTCCTCTCTTCATCTCCTCTCCTGTCCTCTCCTCTCTTCACCTCCTCTCCTGTCCTTTCTCCTCTCCTCCTCTCTCCCCTCCTCTCCTCTCTTCTCCTGTCATCTCCTTCTCTCCTCTACTATCATCTCCCCTTCTCTCCTCCTCTCCCCACCTCTCTTCTTCTCTTCTCTCCCCTCTTCTCCTGTCCTCTCCTCCTCTCCCCACCTCTCCTCACCTCCTCTCCTGTCCTTTCTCCTCTCTTCTCCCACCCTCTCTCCTCTCCTCCTCCCTCTTCTCCTGTCCTCTCCTCCTCTCCTCTACTATCCTCTCCCCACCTCTCTTCTCCTGCCCTCTCCTCCTCTCCTCTCCTCTCCTCTCTTCATCTCCTCTCCTCCTCTCCCCACCTCTCTTCATCTCCTCTCCTCTATTAATATCTTCTCCCCTCCCCTCCTTTCCTCCTCTCCACTCCACTCCTTTCTAATCCTCCTCTCCTCTCTCAGCTCCAGCTGGTGTTTTGCAGCTGTAGAGAGAATTTAGATGTTGTTATACCCCTCCTAGCCGTAGGGGGGCGCTAAGTGCATAAAGCTACTCTTTGTTGTGGGACTTCAGAAGAAGTCTATAAAAGGACGTGACTAACAGGAAGAAGGGGTAATTTGCCATCTACATGGAGGTTGGGAGAGCAGGCAGTGAACCGGATCCGTTTGTTGGACTCTTGTTTTGTAAATAAACTATGTTACAATTTACTCTCTAGTAAATGGACTTATTTAAAGGTTAGAACGAAAGATCTCACCACAGTTTGGTTGCCGAAACCCGTGTCGAGGGGGGAAGTATAGTGGTTTAGTTGGGCAGGCTTTGGGCCTGTGTTTTGGGCCTTTGTTTCACGTCGGTCTGAATTCCTGTGGAGCGCGCAAATCAACAACAACACAGTCAGAGCAGGCCGGCGAGAAGCAAACGGGAAGCCAAGGTGAGTTGTGATTTGATTATTTACAAATACAAAAGTCTAAGTGTGTTGTGTGTTAATTGTGCCCAATAAATGATTGGTTACCGAATGATTAAAAGAGCATAAAGAATAGCGTGGAAGAAAAATCGCTATGTTGTTATTGTGAAATTTGATTAAGAGGCAAGTTATTTAGCGTTGGAGCCTCAAGGATCCACTAGGTGGGAATCATTTAAACATTATAAGGTAACTGAGTTCGGTAACTAATCATATTTGTTGATGTAACAGAGATTCTGCTGCGGATTGTGTAGGCCTACTAGTGAGAGAGAATTAAGATTAACCTAGGTAAATAAATAAAATCCTTAGAGGAAAATAAAATCCTTAGAGGCTGTGCGGGGGGGGGGACGATCCTTTGTTCAGTAGTCTCTTAAAACAGACTGTTTCATCTACATCCGGCGAATGCAGCTATACACATGGTGGAAGCATTTGACCATTAGATGGGGTTTTTATTAAAAGCAGAATTGTTCACAAAGACCTTAGAGGCCTGTAAAGTTTATGCTCTGGATAGAGACCTGAGGCGTAAAATTTGCGAAAGCCAACGTGTCTGTTCTGGGAGACTATATCTTTAGTGCAATAGTTAGCAGTGGCTAATGTGCTAAGAAACAAAGGAGAAGTCGCATTGGCGACCCATGAAAAGAGACCGCAGTAAAATCCTTAGAAGAAGAGGAGCATTAAGCTTTGAAGTCGCCGGATTTCCCCCGGTTGGAATATAATTAGCGCTATATAAATCAATAAGGAATAAAACGTACGTTAGTCATCCAGTGACTGAATTAGCTAGCAAATCTAAGTGTATGGTAAGAAATGTTAAGGGGAGTTTATGTGAGAAACGGTAAGCTTAAAAGCTGGCTGCTCCGAGAAAGTGGCGCTCGGGAGATGTTGCATATTACTGAAATGAAAAGAGACGCTTTACCAGTTGTGGTTGCACAAATTTAATAGGACGATGCTTCTAAATGTAAAATGCTATTCAGTTGCTGGGATGAAACAATAGTAGTAGAATCTGTTACATGTGGCTGTGTTGTCTACCGCGGTTGTTTGTTAAATCGGCTTGTATGAAAGAAAATCATTGAATATTGCATCAATGGTTTCTATCCTTAGCTGGGGCTTAATAATTAGGGAATTAATTTATAAGCCAGCAGCTGATTTACACCAGTTCTGTTAGTGTGTGAGTGTGAAACACATGGCTGTCGGCCATTTTGAATGTAGTTCACAAGGACAATGGGACTTGTAGTCTTTGTGTGAATGAATGTAATGCATGTGGAGCTACACATATTTTACTCAACTTGATTAGAAGTAAAGCACATGATTATAAACTGTATAGTAAATAAGCAACTTGTTACAATAAAGTAGAATTAGAGGAAACTTTGCTGTGTAATAACCTATTTGTGTGATTTTCAGAAATGGAGTTGAGAAATCCAGATACTGAAATCCTGCCTATCCAGCATATGCTGAGTCTTCATGGGCTCTAAGCAGTAGAAAGGACAGCTGAATGGTCTTATTGGATGAAGGGGTTGTGGCCAGCTATGGGAACTTTTGAGAAAGCTAAATTAAATGCAGTGTTAGAACAATTATCTCTTAAAGGATGGGTTTTCCGTGGGGAATATGAATATATATTAAATCTCACGCCCCTAAGGTTTTCGAATCCGTTGAAATTTTTGAAATTGGATATTCACTGCCAGAGATATCAAGCATCTCTCACATATTTTTTGGGCCAGCCGACGCGTTTCGCGTCATCTGGCCTAAGTCCGCCTTGCGGAAGTCGTGCACCTATGAACTACAACTGTTGTTGGCCATGGTCCCGCCTCTAGAGGTCCTCCACGCCCCTTCAGAGGCCTTGACCAAAACAAAAACGCAGCCATCTTGTCAACCGCCTAGCCTGCTGTAGCTAATATTAGCTTCCCATAGTTCCTTGCAAAGAGACCATTATCTCGGGAACGGAAGCACTAATCGACACGGGACTGGCGGCATTGGAAAGCTCGTCAAATTTTACATCTAGTAGTAGGTGGGTTGAAGTAACGAAATCAACGCTGAGCAATGTACCCGTTTTTACACATTTTTACAGAAAATAGTTACAACATCAGATGCGCGTAACTCCTACGAAAATGCCTTAAAATGCATGAAAATTTTTTTATGAAGACATCTCCCGACATATATACTACCGTTTACATTTGGTGCAATTTGGAGGCAATTGATTTTCGATTTATTTTCGATTTATTTCTTCTTCTCTCCATGTCTTCTCTCCATGTCTTCTTCTTCTTTGAGTTTTATGGCGGTTGGCAAACATATATGTGCATTACCGCCACCTACTGGAGTTTGATATCAGCCAAACGCCTGAGGGGTGGGCATGGAAACGAAGGCCACGCGAGCCCAGTGCATTGTGGGAAATGTAGTATTTCGAGTCCCCGCACCCCCCCCCCCACCACCCCCCCCCCCCCCCCACACACAGAGTGGATTTCTGGTGATATCTCAGGCTGTAAACAACCAATTTCAAAAATTTCAACGGATTCTAAAACCTTAGGGGCGTGAGATTTAATATATATTCATATTCCCCACGGAAAACCCGGCCTTTAAACAATTGGATGACCAAGATAGGAGGGAACATGAAATAGCCTACAATTTATGGGCTGCTCAGATTGCCAGAAGAGAAGGGAGAAGGAATTCACAGGAAGGTAAACCACCCCCGCTCCAATTATGGCAGAAGAGGGGGGTGGGGTGTGACAGCAGGGCAGCCTGAGCAAAGACAAAAGAACCGGACAGGATGCTTTTGTTGTAAAGGTGAAGATCACTGGATAAGAGAGTGTCCTTATGTGCAGGCTGAGAGGACTTAGAGTTATTTAACGTAGTGACAATGCATCTCACCCCTTCTTCCTAAACAGAGATAAGAAGAGTTGAAGTAGGGGTGAGGGGGTAGAGAACAATAACATTGAATGAGACTTTAAAATGGTAAGATTTCAGCGTGGAGTGAGGAGAGCAAAATGAAAATTTGTTTGGGAATAAATAACACAGAATTGTCTAATTATGGTAATATCAATATCCATATTTTGAGTTGAATTTCAGATTCTTCCAATTTATGTTGCCATAGAATTAGATACAAGGTGGATACTATAAATTTAAACAACACGGTGAACTTCATGTCCGATGAAGTCACTTTGGGTTAGAATCCCTTTGTTAGTATATTAATGTGTTACACTGCTTTATGATAATCCATATTTAATTTTGCTGAAAGGTGAGAAGAAGAGAAAATGAATTGTCTACCGTGATTAAGTCACAAGTAAATAAAATACTATGTTCTTTTATTTCAGAAGGAGCTCAGCTGAACTGGAGAAAATGAAAGCACAGAAAATTAAGGCTGTACTATGGTTTAACATAATTTGTGTGTGTTTCAAGGAACGGAACCATGGGAGGAAGAGAGAATGCAGTTGGTTTGTGCAGGAAAATTGTACATTATGAAAGCGTACTAATGTTGGTTTTAACATTTCAGAAACAGCCTGAGATGAGGTGACGTTGGGTGACTGCTGGAAAAAAAAACACAGTAGTATGAAGAACTGATAAGTTTCAAGCAAATGTAGTCAGGAATTATATTTACACAATGTTGTCTTGTCATGTCATGTGAATTTCTGAGACTTGATAGGACAATGGGAGGAAAACTTGCGAATAATCTAAATGCTAATTTTCTTACAGGGGACTGTAGCATGAGAACAGGTTATGTCATGCAAATATCTTAGAGATGAAACCCTAACATTGCTTTACTTGCAGAAAGGAAGAAAAGGCGTTATTCCAGAAAAGGAGTTGTATCGAATTTGATCTTTTTCTATTACAAACATTTGGTTACAGGAGAAAAACAACAGAAAGGCCCAGTCCATGTTAATCTGTTATATCAATGAGTGTCATTTAAGAATGATGTAGCAGGGAAAAGAATGTGGTACTAATATTTTCCTCTCACAGAAAAGGAGTTGAAAAGAATTGGAAGTCATGCTGATCAAAGGCTTTTATTGCAGCAAAAGTGATTGAAATGCTAATTTGAAGACAGAGGAGAGCCGCCTGCCTGTCATTGTAAACAGGGGTAAGATAACATTTCTTTCAGGTTAACTGAGGAACAAACTAAGTTCAAAGCAGCTGGAGGACGTGAACTTCACATGGGGTAAAATCCAACTAAAGTGTATTGGTTAATTGATATTCAGTCTAATATATAATATTTCGTCATATAAGGAATTGGAAAATATAGGTCGGGTTTTATCATTAACACTAGCTGATGTGCAGGGAAACATAGATAATATTGAATAGTTACTGTCGATATCATGTGTATCATGTTCTGGTTGCAGATGGAGAAACTAAGTTTGCTTTTAAAGGGTGTAAAGTGTCATCAATAATATATAAATTGATTAAGGGGAAGATACTTCAATGATGTCGTATCATTTAATGTGATCTGGCAAATCAACATCCTGAGTAAAAGTCACTCTTATTTAGAAAAATGTACCTTATAGAGTAACTGTGAGATTAATCTTAACAGAAAGATGTTCCATTATTTGTGATTGCAATGACTAACTATAATTGTTTGCTTAAATCTATTACAGAGGAGGAGTGGAGTAGAAACGGGAGAAAGCTTCCTGATTCAAATGATACCGAGAGAGATGTTAAAATGAATTTCTGGGAAAATACAAACTCTAAATTTCAGATTTACTTTGCTTTAGAAAAAATTGTCATTTTACTTTGAGAATGGAAAAGCTTTCATTCATTCATTTAGCTAGAGTTAAAAGGAGCAGAGGGGACTTTGTTGCCTAAGGCATGTTTATATGCAAATGGTCTGAATGGCTCATTCACTGCCTGAGGAAAATAAGATAAATCTTTTTCTGAACAAACATTTAGAAAACATTAGAAAGTTAATTGAGTTGCAGACATTTACTACTTTCCAAATCTATCATTATTACTGTTATAGTCTGATAAGTAGTCTCAAAAGTAAGACATTTACAAGCCATGTGTTTTGCAGACAGTCATGATGCAGTGGAATTTGCACTTAATAGAAGTGTGATTATATAGTGATAAGGTGCAAACAGACACTAGTTGACTGGGAGACAACAGCTGGAGGGCTGCTGAGCCAGGGGGCTTGACAAAACAAAAGAATAATCAAGGAGTTGTTGATACAGAGAAGTTACCTTCTCAAAGTCATAAATAGTTTAACTGCGTCTAACAGGAACAGTCACAACTGCAATCATTCTATACCATAGATTGAAAGTATCGTAGGTTAAAAGTAGTCTATTATAACGTTTATATTATAAATGCTCAGAAGAAGTTAAGATAAAAGAAACATTATAAGTCGGATAAATGCCATAATGGGCACGAGATGAATGCAACGATTGGAAGCGGAAGTAAGATGGGTAAATGCAGTACTTAACATGGTAAGTGGAAAAGTACTTATCATATTACATTTGAACATGAAATGAAAGCTACAGCCTAAGTATGAAATATAGATATGTTAACAGCGAAATTATAAATGAAATAATAAACTTACAAAGATATGAAATGGATTCTTATTAAATAATATCTGTGTATAGAATTTTTATTTGCAGAATGAAGAGAGTGAAACTCTAGATATAGATCTGTAGAAGTTTCAGAAGGGGGGATTTATAGGATTTATAGGATTTAGTATGATTTATTTCATTGTGATTTGTTGCAAGAAAATATTGTTGCAGATTGGAGAGACTTGGAGAGACTGGTGATACAGGGAAGTGAATGACCAGAGGGAGGTATTCTGACTGGACTGCTGACTGGACTTGAATGACTTGACTGAAATGAGCTCATGTAAATATGTACAATAATTATGAAAATGTTTGTTGGGGGTGAGGCAAACATTTAAATTTAAGTGTGTTTTGGGGCATGTGGTTTGATGAGAAACTAATCACTAACTAATTAACATACTAATCATGAAATTACTGTGCCTTTGAATTGTGCATGAAAATAGTTGTGTTGTGGGAGACCTTTGTATTTGAAACAGATTGATATGGAAGAGACAGAGATCAAGAGCGATGGATCAGGTTTCAGCGGCTGATTGACTAAATGGATGGGGATTTTGGCAATATGTGAACATTTGGTTAAAATAGCGAGATGGAATATATCTGCAAGCAAAAGTTACTATATAAACTTGGTGCCTTTTTGATTTCTGCATTACCTCTTTTCAAATAATTGTCTCCTTTTTGTTTTGTTTTGTTTCCTCTTAAGTTATAAGCTATATGTATATGTATACATTTGTGTTTACACATTATGTTTTGTATCCCTGCTGTGAACTGTTTACCATGCACAACAATATTGTTTATGTTTCATGTAATGTACTCCACACCACAATTGTGGTCTAGAGTGAAATAAATGATTGATTGATTGATTGATTGATTGATTGAAATGTAGAAATTGATATGGAGGTACTGTGAAAAGTAATAAACTATTAGCATAGTATTTGGTTAATGCATGAATCCAAATTCAATTGTAATACGTAAATTAAATTGAGATATTGCCAAATCTCCCATACCAAAGTCCCAATGGATCAGGCAAGTTTAGGACACAGTTGATTACAAAGTGACACATTTGTATAATGTTTTTGTTGCATAAATATTCATTTATTTGGAAATGAAGTTTGAATGTTAGTGTTTTATTTGAATGAGAAAATGTGTTATCTAAAATGGCGTATCAGTGTACAGGGTGATTTATAGCCCATATGATGTTGGAGCAAGGCATTTTCACAATGGGATTTAATTTAAAAGACAAATGATGTGGAACTGAAGGGTAAAGGGGGTATGATCTGACTACACAGAAATTAAGATTTTGTGGGGTTAGATCTCAAATGAAAGCTCCTTTGATCAAATAACCATAATAATAACATCCAAAGGTACAAAATTATGGAAAAATAACATAGGCAAAATAAAATCCTGTATAGATCATAGAAGTCCATCAGATTGTAATTGAACATTGATATTTGGTTTGTTTGCATTGCAGAAATGCGGACTAAGATGGCGGACTGACATCTATAGAGTGCTATTGAAGAAATGGAGGAAGAAGACCTATGGAGGAGAATGGAAAATAAGCAGGTGTATCGCTATTTACTACTAAAAGTACATTTAGCCTTTTCAACCAAAGATCCTTAGGGGGGAAAGATAAAGGGTAAAAGTGTGATATAAAGGATCAGTGTGGGAGCAGCTTTGAATGGGGCACTAGTATGATGTATTGTGGACAAGATAGACTTCAAATTGAAAGTTGTGTCGGGCCGCACGGCTGTAACGCGAAATCCATATATTGGAAATTAGATCCTTGGGGTTACTTCTGATCTCACTCAGAATAGTGGACTGCGGGCTACAATGGCTAAGAGCTTGACGGTTGTTTAGCATAACTCATATTAAATAACTATAGAGGTTCTGCATTCCCTGGGAGGTTCTGATGGTACAATGATTCATCCTACAAGTTAAGTTAGACAAATTAAATAGTCAATACAATTTAGAGTTCATCCCAAATTAATTTGAATATAACCAGAGTTCCTGAAATCCCCTGAATATATCCTTTGTGTTACTAGCTAAAATAAATAATCGTCTATCTAGAAGTATGTGGCATTGATGCTTTTCACATGTAAGGGGTTATATAGAGTAAAAAACATTAAAACATATTGCTATAGAATAGAATACCACACTCAGATTATATGTCATTCACAGAGAGGAGACGGTGAACGAAGAGGGAAGAGCGGAAGACTGGAGAAGAGGGGATGACAACGACTTGGAACATGGATTCAAGACTCCAATGATGTCAACATATTCGGAATATGAATGAATGGGAATAAACAGGATGTGAGGGTTGGGATGGATGCTTGCGAGTATGAATGAAGCGTCTAAGGGAGAGTGCAGATGCTGAGGCGGAGCCAATGGAAAAGCCATGATGACATCATTTGAATAGTGTCTGAATTCTTAAATATCTGTTATAGAGAAATGATAGAGCAAACTTGTATGGGATGGAGCCAATGGAGACGACAAGATGACATCAATCACGTCAAATATTTGAACTGCTAATGAAATTTATGTTGTATTGTATGTACTTTGTATATAATGTTGAAACGTGAAGTGTATGATTGTAGTGCAATGTTTCATATGTTATAAGTCATGTATAGTGTCTAAGCTTAGCAATGATAGCATGCTATAGTTGTAATGAGATCCAACAACTTTAAACTGGTAGATTAGGCCAATCTATCAGAAGTATATTATGTAAATAACTTGGATTAGTAAGGAGTCCATCATTACATGGAATGATATAGCAGCAAGGCACATTTCAAATACAGGCTTCATTAAGTGATGTCCCAAAAGCAAAGAGAGGGGGTCGCAGAGGACTTCTCTAGACTGTACATAGACAGAGTTTATAATCTGCATGTATTTGAAATATTTACAAGCCACAGCATTCTAAAGAGAGGAGTACACAGTTGGATTCGGAATATGGCAAAGTAAAGTGTACTTCTTTTAACAAGAATGTATATATCGGCATGGGATGATGAATACAACTAAGAGTAAGTTGAAATGCAATATAACAACTTCTAAATAAAATAGTTTTACTATTAATAAGTAAAAAGAGGAGGGAAACTGTAGAGAGAATTTAGATGTTGTTAATAATAATAATAATAATAATAGATGGGACTTATATAGCGCTTTTCCAGGGCTCAAAGACGCTTTACAATAGGCTAAACAAAACTAAACACTGAGGGGGGGCGGGGGGAGACGTTAGTGAACATATAACGACAGAGATTACACTAAACACTGAGTACTATGTGGGGGGGGGGGCGATAGTGGTGGGACAAGACAGTAGACAGAGACAGCACACAAGCAAGGATAGGGGGAGGGAGCAGAGGGACTAAGGGAAGGCGGTGGAAAAGAGATGGGTTTTGAGGCGGGAGTGGAAGACTGTGAGGGACTCTGATGTTCTGATGTCTTGGGGGAGGGCGTTCCATAGTCTGGGAGCTGCCCGAGAGAAAGCTCTGTCCCCAAAGCTGCGGAGTTTGGACTTGGGGGTGGAAAGGAGGTCGGCTGAGGAGGATCTGAGGGACCGGGAGGGTTGGTAGGGGGAGAGGAGATCTGTGAGGTAAGGGGGGGCCAGTTTATGAAGGGCTTTGTAAGTGATGACCAGGATTTTATAGTTGATGCGGTAGGGGATGGGAAGCCAGTGGAGTTCTTTGAGGACAGGGGTGATGTGGTGCCAGGATTTGGTGTGGGTGAGGAGTCGAGCTGCTGCATTCTGAACCAGTTGGAGTCTGTTGATGAGGGTGGAGTTGATGCCGTGGAGGAGTGAGTTGCAGAGTGAGTTGTTATACCCCTCCTAGCCGTAGGGGGGCGCTAAGTGCATAAAGCTACTCTTTGTTGTGGGACTTCAGAAGAAGTCTATAAAAGGACGTGACTTACAGGAAGAAGCGGTCATTTGCCATCTACAGGAGGTTGGGAGAGCAGGCAGTGAACCGGATCCGTTTGTTGGACTTTTGTTTTGTAAATAAACTATGTTACAATTTACTCTCTAGTAAATTGACTTATTTAAAGGTTAGAACGAAAGATCTCACCACACAGCAGATGCTGCTGGCCAGGCAGCAGCCCAAGCTGATCGTCAAACTGAAATCAGCTAAAAGTCGGACCAGAAGCCAGCTCAGGTGAGAGAACCACTGGAGAGCTTTAACACACCCAGTGGATGATGTGTTCAGCCTTCAAGGAAAGATCCACCCTCACATCCACTTAGGCCCAATCCCAATACACCCCTTGCCGCTATCACTTAGCCCTTAACCCTCGTTTAGTGCGTTCACGTGTCCTGGTAGAGTGTCCTCATTCTTGTTGGGACAGAGAGCTAGGGTGAAGTGGTAGGACTATATAGCCCACCAAACAGAGCTTTTTCAGAGGTAGGTTATGAGAACTCTCCCAGAATGCCTTGCGAATCATCGGCAAGATGGTGGCTAAGGCTAAAAGAAAACACAAATGTAAGCATTTTCTTTAATAGTAAAGATTTAAAAAAATATCCTAACCATCCTATTATCTTAGTTTCATGTATTTTCAATGTATTTTCGATCTGCCATTCTCAACCTGTGGGCCGCTACTTAGCTTAGCGCTACAATGGCAGTCTATGGTACTTTTGCCTACTCCCGTTCAGATGCCCAAAATACACATTCCAACAGCGCCAGAAACACTCACATGTACACTCACGTATTCACCACGCTATGAAATAATAATCCAAAATAACGTGAAATGGTAATTTTCTTAGTAAATCCACACCGAGAACTAACAAAGAGTAACTGAACTAACAGAGTATGACCAAAGTTACTTTTTCGTTTGCCATGAGGCACATGTGCTGTGTGCAGTCATCAGCACAGCGCATGCGCCTCATGGCAAACAAGGAATAACTTCGGTTACTCTTTGTTGAATTACTCTTTGTTAGTTCTCGGTGTGTGGATTTACTACGAAATGACCGTTTCACGTAAGTTTAGATTATTATTTCATCGCATGATGAGTACACAAGTCACAACATGTACATGTGAGTGTTTCTGGTGCTGTTGGAATGTGTATTTTGGGTGACTGAATTGGAGTAGGCAAAAGTACCATAGTCTGCCATTGTAGTGCTAAGCTAAGTAGCAGTGAGGGCTCTACCACAGTTTGTACTGCACGCAGAGTGAAGATAAAGGCATGTACTAAACTCTCAAAATGTTGGCGTATCCCTTTAATATAAGATTTGTGCATCAGAGCCCATTTCCATGTTGCATTTCCCCCTTTGATGGATAAGCTGTGTCTCAATAACTTAATAACTTAATGTGCAATTACTGTCTCAAAGCTTTGCTTATATAGATCCATATACAACTGTGCAATATCTGACTTCTAGCCTTGTTTGTAATCCAGTGTGGCTTGCATACTTACACTGTAGTGTACATAGATATACGATTCTATTTTCTTTCTTATATACATATTTATAATGGTCACTCTACCTCACACCTATTGTTTATAATGTAAATAGCCGTTTGTTTTAGGTTGTGCATAGTTTGCTTACCTTTTCTTTTTCCCTGTGTAAGAACATTGAGAGCAACATATACCGGAGTCAAATGACATACTTGGCCAATAAAGCTGATTCTGATTCTAAATAGATTTGATGTCTGGCAACAAACTGGTGGCGTCTGTCTGACTACTGATGATGAATCAGAATCTCCAAGGGTTGTCCCATTTCATAGGCTTAGATTTCAACCAGTACCCCTCCTAACTGTTCTGGGGGGTTAGTCCAAAAACCCGGGGCATAGGGGTACAAGTAAGACATGGGATTGGCCCTTATTACACTGTTAGAACTCCACAGTCTTGTGATGTCTCCTCTTCTACGATGGATTAGGCATGGGCTATTCCCGGTTTTACCGGTTCGGTTCGGTGTATGAGCCCAAACCGGTTTGATCACGTGCGAACCGAAAAAAACAACAAAAATATTATATGAAAAAAAAAAAAAATTACGGTTAGGGATTTTTCGTATTAGCCTCTTCTCAAGTTGCACTAGTAGGGAAAATTCTTATTTTGTTTATTATGTTGATGTTTGAAGAAAAGTTAAGCTGAATAGTTATGAGAATAAAAACTGTGTTGTTACAGTTAAAGGAGAATTTCGGTTTTTTACACCACGGTCCTCATTTCCAGTTTAGAATATGATGTTTTACTCACCGAAATAGTTTTGCGTCATTCGGATGCCCAGGGAAGATTTTGAGCTCCGAGTACACTCTTCAAACAGGCTAGAACCGCTAGAACGTGAGCCCACGGGGCATTCTGCACGGCAGTGCACGCGCTCTCTAAATGACACTTTTTCTGTCAACTTTTTCGGTTACAGTGCGTATCGTCCCCCTCTGTGAAACCACTTCTTCAGAGAAACCACAGAAGGGGGACGATACGCACTGTAACCCCACCGGGGCAGATCAACGCTGACTCCGGTGTTGTTGTTAGCCTAGCTTGTAGCTATTAGCTAGATAATTATATTTACAACCATAATGAACCGTGATCTGACAGAAAAAGTGTCATTTAGAGAGCGCGTGCACTGCCGTGCAGAATGCCCCGTGGGCTCACGTTCTAGCGGTTCTAGCCTGTTTGAAGAGTGTACTCGGAGCTCAAAATCTTCCCTGGGCATCCGAATGACGCAAAACTATTTCGGTGAGTAAAACATCATATTCTAAACTGGAAATGAGGACCGTGGTGTAAAAAACCGAAATTCTCCTTTAAATGGTTCTGCTTATTTTTATTCAGTGTTAGTGCTGGTTGGCTTAGAGGTGCATTATAGCTACCAACTGCAGTCGCATTACAGTCATATATGGGGTACACTATATATATATATATATATATATATAGATATAGATATAGATATGTTTTTGGTAAAATTCTATATACCGGTTTGATACGTTTTTTGGGGAATATCGAACTGGTTTCAACATTTTCAAACCGACCCATGCTTACGATGGATTTCTCCCTGTATGATTGTTGAAGTTTTGGGACTGACACCAAAACCTGACGTTTACGTTGATGTTTGAGATGACTGAAACATTGTCTGCTGTCACACTCCATTGTAGCTTCTGGAAAGATCTGGGCGTGTGTGTTACATGGTTCTGTGTGTTACAGGGTTCTGTGTGTTACAGGGTTCTGTGTGTTACAGGGTTCTGTGTGTTACATGGTTCCGTGTGTGGTACAGGGTTCTGTGTTACAGGGTTCTGTGTTTTACATGGTTCTGTGTGTTACAGGGTTCTGTGTGTTACAGGGTTCTGTGTGTGTTACAGGGCTCTGTGTGTGTTACAGGGTTCTGTGTGTGTTACAGGGTTCTGTGTGTTACAAGGTTCCCATGGCTCCTTGAAGTCCTTAAAAGTTTGTGCATTTGAGGGAGGGGGGGAATCAAGGCCTTTCAAGTAAAAAAATAGTGCTTGAATTTATATATTTTGTGCAATATAGTTCTTCTTTTGATAAATATATATATTGATCCTGTCTTGAACTACAGTATATATATATATATATATATATATATATATAGATATATATATATAGATATATAGATATATAGATATAGATATATAGATATGTATATATACATTATGCCATGTTGGGTCCTGGAATGTGAGGGAATTGAGTCTGGGAAGGCCTTGAAAAGACCCCGTGAATGTGATGTTTAAGAAGGAGTGGGAACCGTGCTGTGAGTTAATGGTAGTGTTGGGCAAGTTACTTTCAAAATGTAATATACTACATGTTACTAGTTACTTTCATTTAAAAGTAATAGGTTACTTTACAATATTACTGTCTGTAGCGTAACTCGTTACTTATTACACTACTTTTGCATTACTTTCACTGTAATAACAGCAGTATCAGAATGACATCGTCACCCCGGAACATTGCGAAAAATTATTTCAACCATCTTGAAGTCAGTGTAAACAATCCAAAATTCTAAATGTGATCCTTTTCCTTTGTTATTGTCATCTATAGTGGTTATTTGCATGATACACAGTTTGATTAGGAAATTATTTAAATATGTGCTTTGATTAAAAAAAGTAACTCAATTTGTAACTTGAGTTACTTGACAAAGTAACTGGTATAATATTACTGAAATCCTATAAGTGACCTCTCGAACGTCATTTTCAAGCTTGTTAACGTGATATCTCAGGAATGCCTTGACAGAATTTAATCAAACTTGTCTCAAACATCGACTTGGACTCAAGGATGAACTGATTACATTTTGGTGGTCAAAGGTCAAAGGTCAAGGTCACTGTGACCTCTCGAACGCCATTTTCAAGCTTGTTAACGCCATATCTCAGGACTGCCTTGACGGAATTTAATCAAACTTGTCTCAAACATCGACTTGGACTCAAGGATGAACTGATTAGATTTTGGTGGTCAAAGGTCAAGGTCACTGTCACCTCTCAAATGCCATTTTCCAGCTTGTTAACGCGATATCTCATGAATACCTTGACGGAATTTCAGCAAATTTGCCTCAAACATCTACTTAGACTCAAGGATGAACTGATTACATTTTGGTGGTTAAAAGTCAAAGGTCAAGGTCACTGTGACCTCTCAAACGCCATTTTCAAGCTTGTTAACGTGATATCTCAGGAATGCCTTGACGGAATTTAATCAAACTTGTCTCAAACATCGACTTGGACTCAAGGATGAACTGATTAGATTTTGGTGGTCAAAGGTCAAAGGTCAAGGTGAGATCTCGAACGCCATTTTCAAGCTTGTTAACGCGATATCTCAGGAATGCCTTGACAGAATTTAATCAAACTTGTCTCAAACATCGACTTGGACTCAAGGATGAACTGATTACATTTTGGTGGTCAAAGTTCAAGGTCACTGTGACCTCTCACACACCCAATTTCCAAGCTCTGTAACGCAACATCACAGGAGTGCCTTGACGGAATCTCTTCCAATTTGCCTCAAATGGTGATTTGGACTCCAGAATGAACTAATGCGGAGGCATAAGTCCGCATTGCGGTCGTTCTAGTTTCTTTTTATTTTGTGTGAGAGGACATTGAGAGTTAAGCCAACCGGACCCAATTTCCTTGTACTGTATGTGTACATACTTGACCAATAAAGGTGATTCTTGATTCTGATTCTGATTCTGATTCTGATTCTGATGTGTCCCCTGTCAGTGTCCTCCCAGACTCTCTGCTGCACTGTCTGAGCTGCGTCCACCTGCTGGCTCTGCACAGACAGCTGCTGGCTGACACACTGCTGATGGACAGGCCCACCATGCAGAGTGCAGGTAAACAAACGCCAAACAAAACCATCAACAAACCAGGTAAACAAACTCCAAAAACAACAACAACAAAAATAGACCAACACAAAACCTGCACATTTCTTCTAGCGACTCCAGGAACAGTGCTGCTTTGCTGATGCTGTTATTCTCCATCTCTCTCTGCCCTCTCTCTCTCTCTCTCTCTCTTCTCTGCTCTCTCCCTCTCTCTGCTCTCTCTGCCCTCTCTCTCTCTGCTCTCTCTCTCTCTCTCTGCCCTCTCTCTCTCTGCTCTCTCTCTCTGCCCTCCCTCTCTCTCTCTCTCTCTCTGCCCTCTCTCTGCTCTCTGCCCTCTCTCTCTCTCTCTGCTCTCTCTGCCCTCTCTCTTTCTCTCTGTCTGCCCTCTCTCTCTGCTCTCTCTCTCTCTCTGCCCTCTCTCTCTCTCTGCCCTCTCTCTCTCTCTCTCTCTCTGCCCTCTCTCTCTCTGCTCTCTCTCTCTCTCTCTATGCCCTCTCTCTCTCTCTCTTTGCTCTCTCTCTCAGATGTGATGTGCAGTCCTGTGCTGTCTACCTTCCCTGTGTTGTTGGACCAGTCAGACCTGCTGGATGCTGTCAGGGTCAGTAGGCAGAGCTTCATACTGGCATACATACATACAGTATTCAGCTGTCAGGCTGCCCTGTGATGATGCTTGTCAAGGGGACGACAGAGAACAACTTCACGGTGCTTTGGTGAACCTGACTCTTTTCTGACAGAATATTATGTCGACTTTGTCAACTTTGAATACAGAACAACAAGGAACAGCGACGGCCGGTGTTAACTTGCCCCTCCCTGTAGTGTCCAGCAGCACTGTTCAGCACAGCACTCCACATCATAACGTAACGTTGACTTGTTTCATAATCCTTGAAACGGGTGTGATTCCAGACTCGATGAGGAAAACCTTTTGAAAATCTGATATCCATACTCTATATATCCATACACAGTTCAGCTTGTTGACGGGTTATGACTGGCTCACTCACTGGCTGACTTGTTGACTGGTTATATTGATTGACTTTTGGTACTCTGGCTGATGTGGAGTTTTATTGTTTGACTGACTGGTGTTTTCCCTCAGAGCGCCTGGCTGGATGCTGAGAGCAACATGAGCAGAGCGCAGAAGGTCAGACTGTGTGTGTGTGTGTGTGTGTGTGTGTGTGTGTGTGTGTGTGTGTGTGTGTGTGTGCACCTATACTACCTATAATACCTATACTAACCTGTAGATAGTGCTGTAATGCTGCCTGTTCATGTGTGTCTTCTGACCTGCTGGCTTTTCTCTACCAAAATGTTAACATAATTCCATTCTGGTAAATCCTTTCTGGGTAACACTTTCATTAATGTTTAGTTAATGTTTAATAATAGTTAATTATGGGTTAGCTAATGCTTATTAATCATTAACTAACCCTTAATTAATGTACTATTATTGCAAAGTGTTACCATGTGCGTGTGTGTATACAGTACATACAGTTATTGCAGACTACTGACTTTGTGTATGAACCGTTCCTTCCTCCCTGTGTTTAATAACAGTTAATACTGTAAACTTAATCCATTAATTTGTATTATTATTATTGTTTGTTTGCAGAGAGACTTTCTCCATGTGAAACAGGAGTTCATTAAGACCTACATGTCATCAGTCTACTACCTTCTCCACTGCCCCTCGCTGCCGTGCCCCCGCTGGGCGGACCCACCCTCCGAGGAGCAGCGGGCCAGAGTCATCTATGACACACTGGATGCCCTCAAACACGTCCAGCAAGCCGCCAGCCAATCAGGAACCCCGCAGGTCTTCCTCGTGCCCGCCCATCAGCACCTCGCCTTTGATGTCACAGAGTTGACCTTTGACCTCCTCAGGGTGGCGCGGTAACAGGGTGGGGATGAACACACGGCAACATCACTCAGTACATGGTACATTTTGATTGGAGTTCATTATGTTAAAGTAAAATTGGACTCAATATGTTAAATTAACTGTAGACATATTCTAACATTTTGACATCAATAAATCTAGCCTGACATCGCCAGGCCAATTCGCAAATGCGAATGAGTCTGGAAATTCTCGGTTCAATTTTGATTTCCAGGCCTAGACCAAAATGCAATCGAACACAATTGGACCTACAACCAATCAGAGCAACGAAACGTGTGACATAGCTCACGCACTTCGAACCATCTCTGGCTCTCCTCTGTCAGTCAACGTATCAACGTAACAATATATTTGATAAACGGTTGTGATTGGCCCGATGGTTAAACATGAGCTCGCAGATTCGTCAGGTTCCCAGGCTACAATAAATCATTGCAACATTCATATTCAGACATTTAGGAAACAACGGGGCTTATGGGAAATGTAGTCATAATGTTCAGAAACACTAGAACTTTACTACTGGTGTGAGAACAATCGTCTCCACCATCACAGTTAACAATGATATATTGATGCTTCAAAATGCTACAGCGGCTGGCCAAACTTTGAGTCCATCTGACACCTCCTACAGCTCTCAGCAAACTAGAAAGCAGGTTCTTTTACTACATTGAAGCAGGTCATAGAAAGGCTTTGGACTGGGACCAACACAGATGCATGATATTAGATTTTATAGTGACGCTATCAGCACATTGTGAAACTGTTATTTATTGCCAAAGCTTGTACTATTTTGTAATAAACATGTTGTCAATAACAGAGGGTGATTTGTTCAAATGTAACTAAAGGTTAGAGATGCTCACAAGTCATTCTTTGCAAGTCAAGTCTCTTATGGATGAGCCTTCTATCATCTGCTGGATGCCATCCGGTCTGCATAGAACACTGCATAGCTAAAACTAAGGCATTTTATTATCCTCACTCCTTTATCTATTAGAATACAGTATTAGCATTGGTTAGTTGACATTATTATTAGTAGACATTATTAATTAATTATTAATGCACAAAAAAAGAAAATGTAAAGATTGTTCAGGAGTCCCAAATCTCGAGTCCAAGTCCAGTCTCAAGTCTTTTGAGGACGAGTCTCAAGTCAAGTCTCAAAGTCACTGTGTGTGAGTTAAAGGAGTATTTCGTTTTTTTTTAACCTGAGCCCATCTCCTGGCAATAATTATGATTTGGCCACTCACCCAGCGATGTCCGTGGCGTTTCTGGCCGTCCTAGCGTTGTTTTGAGATCAATAGCGTCCAAGTCAGTTGTAAAATGGAGCTGATTTGGGGCCAAGTGTGAGCCTGTCTTTCCTGCATCTAAATAGCTATTTTTATTCCCGTTTTCGCCACATATCGTCATAATGTGATCCCTCAACATCCACCAGAGTGATATTTCGCCCCAGGCCATTTCCTGGACTGTCACAGGGATCAAATTACCTCAAATGTGATCTCGGTCACCAAGTCTCGTCAAGTCCTTCGATACTTTCCTGCCGGCTGGCCAACTACAGGTACACGCTTTGCGGTGGTGGTTTTAGCGTAACCTATGTGGGGTTTGGCGTAAACTATGTGGGATTCGAAATAACGAAGGTTATGCCAAACCCCACATAGGTTACGCTAAAACCACCACCGCAAAGCGTCCTACCTGTAGTTGGCCAGTCGGCAGGAAAGTATCGCGGGACTTGACGACACTTGGTGACCGAGATCACGTTTGAGGTAATTTGATTGTGGCTGCACTCTTCGGGCCCTATTCTCCCACAGGCCTTCGGCGCTAAAACGGGCCTTAAACGCAAAAAAACGTGCCTTGCGCCTGTTTTGGGACGATATCAATATGGCTTTAGGCTGCCAAATGGGCTTTAGGCCGAATGGGCGTGGCGCAGTCCCAGAATGGGCCAAAGTGGGCGTGTCGGCGCTAAATACCAGCGTACTCCTATCTTCCGACCTGCCGTTAATTTAGCGCCTTGCGCCTTTGAAAAGCAGGCCTATTCAATGGGCCAGTCCGTCCCCTCTCTCCTCTGTCACCCTTCTCTGTGTCACTCTCTCCCTCTCTCCTACTGACAGGAGCAGGCATTGGTGTGCGTTTACCAGTTTATTGTGAAATAAATCCTTCCGCGTTGAGTTACTGTCACAAGCCTGTGTGACAACGCTTCCAGCCTGGGTAAAACAACTCCGTCCGTACCGCTTTGAGGCTGCAGGCAGTCTGACAGGCACAATACGACTGTCTCTCTCTGACTGCCTGTGAATGCCCCAGCATGCAATTGGGTACTAAATTTCGCTACTAAATAGCAACCAAATGAGGCGAAATAGATATAAAAGGTCGATCTAAAATAATGTGTAATGGTAACACAGCCTGCAATTGTAGAACATTTCAATATTGGACCAAATAAATCATCGAAATTAAAACACCACCCTAAGTGAAACATATATGTCCTCCTGGGCCTATATATACCCCTTGTCGAGTTAACGTGATTTAGAGAAGTAACAGCGGAACGCGCTTCGGAACGCGCTTCTAATGGCATCTGCTATACTGTGATGTCCCTCCAATAACTTGGCCCTATTTCACATTTAGTTTTACAATAAAAACACATTTATGCAATGACTTGACATAATGTAGGCTATATTTATGTGCATCATCCTTCCTGCAGCAGGCGAGAGAAAATGATATCTTTCTGGACAAACTTTCACCAATCTAATAGGCTATATTTTTCTAGCTGATGCATAGAACATTATTTTCACTTTGATATTGCTATAGTGTAGCGTATTTACATGCTTGCAGTATTTAAACTGCAGTTAGATTGGTTTGAGAAGCATCATAATATGGAATAATAGCCGATATATGGAGACAGACGGGATGAAGGGAGGTGGGGGGGGGGGGGGGGGGGGGGGATCAGAGGCTTGGGTTTCGTCTGGTTTTGCGGGATCAGTGGAATTGGAGCTAAAAAGGCAAGCGTGCCATTCGTTTATTGCACTTATCCAATGAGCATGACAGTGCATAATTTTACGCCTAAAAGGCGTGGTTGTAATGCTTTGGGCTGCATCTAGCGCCAGCACGACGATATCAAGTGCGCCTTTCCACGCCCACTGCTTTGATCTGCGCCTGCCGCTCGGCCTAGAAACTGCGCCGATGCAACGATAGGGCCCATGATCTCTGGTTAGACCAGCAAGTAACGTTAGTAGCTCTGTCTCCTCTGGAGGCAGCGCTGAGCTCTGTCCCGCTGTCCCCTCTGGAGGCAGCACTGAGCTCTGTCTCCTCTGGAGGCAGCGCTGGCTGTCTCTGCTTCCTCAAACACGAACTGCAAGAAGCATGGTCACCTTGAGGAGATGAGCCAGTCCTCCTATTGAGACAGCAGGAGGGATGCATCCTGTGTTTGGTAAATACATGTGGTCTGAAGCTGCAGTGAGCCAGGCCAGCCGTTAATGCAGTATCCTTGGTAGAGGCGCAACTAACGATTATTTTCCATTATCAATTAATCTGTGGATTATTTTCTCGATTAATGCATTCGTTGTTTGGTCGATTCCCCAACTTGTGATTCCCACCGCTAGCAAAAACACTAGCAGCCTGCATATGAGGCATTTAGAGAATAATATCACAATATTTCAGGGTATTTCTGCGATATCCGTGATGATATGACAAAATACTGAAAAATATGTATTATTAATTTCAAGAACATACAACTGCAACAAAATAAGTGTAAGTTTTATATGTCAGCATAAACGTAACAGTTTGTCTTCAAATATTCAAAATGTGCCTTCAAATATGACCATGGTTTGTTGTACAGGCTCTTTTGTAACCAAACCACTCCCACACTACTGAAGCCACTCCTCTTTTTGGAGTTAACTCCTCCCCCACGGAGCCGCTTTCAGGCATGCTTGTTGTTGCTGTGCGTCCGTTACGCACTGTAACGGTGTGAGAAAATTGCCATTATCACAAATATGCATTTTTGGCGATATCAATATGAAATTTAACGATCTATCGATTCGATAATGATATGATCATGATATTAGTGTCCTCTGGAGAGAGAGTGGCGTCAGCGGAGGACCAAAATGCGAGACTCATTAGCCAATGAACAGCCAGGAATGGGTCTCGCGCTACTTTTGCATGCTAAAATAAAGCTGCTGATGTACAATTTGATTCAAGGGATGAAAAACCCTTTCAAAGTACAACACAAACTGTCTATTTTGCTGCAACTTGACAGTGCTGCTTAATCCAGGACCTTACTTCCTGGAACTCTTGAGAGTAAAAAAACTGGTCCGTTGGAGTGAATGGAGATGTCGGGACTCTTCTATCTACACGGCACTGGATGATATGATACGGCACACGCCTAATCAGTGCAGGAAATGTAAAAAAATATGTTGGTGGCAACTTTCCGCCACTGTCTCTAAAAACATTTACCAAATTTGGGGGGCACTTAAAAAAATAGTAATTAGTGCATCAAGTTACTAAAGCTTTATAATGTGAACATTAACAGCGCTGTTTGGGTGAGTGTGGTCATCGTCTTCTGGCAACCAGCTTGCAAGTGCTGAGTGGGTTAGACGTGGAAATTAAATGAATTGAATGAAAATGAAACTATCAAAATTTGGGGGGCAATTCTTTGCCCCTGCATCGTGGTTTTTAGGGGCATTCTGAGATTTTTTGCCCCTGGCTAAGTTCCTACACTGCTAATATCAACACACACAAAAAAAACACCAGCTTCAAAACACTCCCATATGGAAAAATAAATAGAAGAAACATATATGAAGTCCTGTTGCCTCCAATAGCAAATCTTTATGTTTTATATGTATTGTATGTCTTATATGTAAACTCTTGAAAGTGGCCCCTTTCATATTCTTCTCATATAAGTGAATTAAGCTAATTATATATAAATCAAGTAAACATCATGTATGTAGCATATAAGGAAAGTGCATGGGAAATTGTATTTTCCATACATGTTCAATATAATGTTTGTCATTTTTAATTATGAGACATATGCTTTTTATAGATGAATATATGCCATTATATCTATGTTTTTTGTATGAAAGAAAAGTATGCTTTCTTTGTATGTTTTTTCTAAGATTGTTATATGTCAGCCAATTAATATTACCATATAGGTATAAAAAACATATACATTATATATGTTTTTAGTATGTTAAGTGTATGGTAAAATATATTTTCTTTATGTTTTTTTAATACAATTTTTATATGTCCGACAATAAGAAATTACCATAGCAGTATAAAAAAAATATATACTTTATTTATACAATTTCATACAGGTTTCTGTTGTCAAAAACGTTGTTAATAATAATAATAATGATAATAATATTTGTGCTTTTCATACAGATATTCACCTTATGTAGAAGAGACCGTCTGGCTTGAGAGACTAACAGGAAGTGTAAATACAATCGGAAGTTCCGATTGTTTCCGATTGTATTTACACTTCCTGTGACTCATACACCTAGTCTGACTCATAATCCAAGTCAAACTAGTTTGAGCAGGTAAAACAGCAAGCATTTTGAACAGTAAGTCGTGATACGATGGGTCAAGTGGGCGGGGCTATATGAGGTGAATAGCAACAGTTTTCTTTTCACACTTGGAGCAACTGCAATGTATGACACCACACAAAATCAACGAGTAAATAGATGAGACATGAAAGTTTGTTAGTAACTAGGAATTGGCAGATAATTTACTAATACATTTAAATTACACAAGATTAATAATGAATATACAGTACATTCATTTGAAAGAATTCTGACTAAATAAATGGCTTAAAGGGGATTAGGGAATGTCACAAAATATGCCCAAGGACACTTAACTCATTCACTGCCAACAACGTATGAACACGTTTTCAGAATCCAGCTGTTCCCTGCCAACAACGTGTTTACACGTTTTTGGCATCGATTTTTTTTTTTTGACGGTGGGTTGTGCATCTAAGCCTTTTACATCTCTTATATAATTATTGGAGCCACCGAACGTTTACAACCCATTCCACCGACCCACTAAGTGGCAACAGTGCTCTCCTTGCTAGAGGAAGGAAAGCATTTTTTTAACTTGTCAAGCCATTCTCAGCCCAGCCATTCTCCTTTTCGCGCTGATTGCTGGCGATGCGGGATTGCAAATTTACATAATAGATTCAGCCGATCTACTATGATCGGGTGATAGATTACAGGTGGACGAACACACTTTGAAACACGCAGCATAAATATGACCAGAATCGCAAAAGCTTCTCTCAACCAAAACTCCAAACGAGTGAGTCCATCCCGACTTCCTCAAACAGCGGCTGTGCAGACAGGCACAGGAGAGCAGCAAAGCACTGACTGGTGACAAGCTTGTCCGCCCACGGAGGGCGGAGTTGAAGCAACTCGAGAGGGAGGGAGAGAGAGAGAGAGAGAGAGAGAGAGAGAGAGAGAGGGAGGGAGAGCGAGAGGGAGGGAGAGAGAGAGAGAGAGCGAGAGGGGGAGGGAGAGAGAGAGAGAGAGAGCCAAAAATGAATGGTTAAAGTGACAGTTCCATCCAATTTCACAAAAAGCCGTTTATCTCTGAATATTCTTTTTCACGCTAAAACCATGCTGTATTCAACTGCTAATGCTTACATAACTACTAACTCTACAAACTAACTCTTTTAGACAGAGAAAGTACACATTCTATTAGTACTTTTGAGATATTGTATGTTCACAAACTCCAAGCTGAAACGAATCCTCGGCTCTTATAAAATGAGCCATAATCCTCAAAAAACGGCTTGGCAGAAGCTATCTACAGCAAAAAAAAACGTCTGGCAGTCAATGTGTTAAGGACAGTTGACAGTTGGACAGTCATTATCTACTCACCCACATGCCAGTGGAAGGTCAGGTGAAGTTTTTTAGTCCACAAAACATTCCTGGAGCCGACACAATTTATTTTCTTTTTTTTTTATACAGGGGTAGTCTCACTGAGAGCAATGCTCTCTTTTTCAAGAGCGTCCTGTTCACATTCACACACACACACACACACTCACTCATACACACCTGGAAGCTGACCAGTACAAGCTGTCCAGTACTGATCTGTTGGCCACTGAGCAGCTCCACTGGAGCAGTTGGGGTTAAGGGCCTTGCTCAAGGGCACCACAGTGGTGGTAATGAGGGAGGGGCAAGTGCTGCCTTTTCACTTTCCCCACCCAGATTTATCCTGCCGGTCCCGGAGATTGAACCGACGACCTTCCGGTCACAAGCTCGCTTCTCTATCCATTGGGCCAACATTGAAGTGGATGTGACCAACTTTCAAACTTTCTCGTAATCCAAGTGTCTGAAAGCCCTGAGATGCCAAGTTGACTTGAAAAAGACGTCCTTTACACAATGTTTTTCGCTGAAATGTTCATACTGTAGCTACATAGCTCCCAGTCGTGTCCATGTTAAAGGAGAATTCCGTTTTTTTACACCCCGGACCTTATTTCCAGCTTAAAATATTATGTTTTACTCACCCAAATAACTTTGGTATCATTCGGATCCCCATAGAAAATATTCACATCCGAGTAGAGTCCTGGAACAGTCCAAAATTGGCGAAAACGGGACATACAAAGTACACACTGTAACTAACAATTTCTGCAATGTAGCGGTTCATATCCTCATATCATCCATAAACGAATGTGAATCTGTCTATTCTCCTCCAGGCTGCCTCGGTTTCCTAATCCGGGGTCTGTGACTCCAACAGAGGCATTCCTCGTCTGTGGGCATACAGTGGGTTATAGCGTCCACAGGAACACCACCACCAGTCACCATTTGTTCTCGGCCGTACAGCGGCTTGTTCGTCCTTGGCCTGTTGTTCCTCTCTCCTCGTCGTCCGCTCTTTTCAAGAAATGCCGCCAGTGCGCGGTGACTCCCTGGTAGACAAATCAGTCAGCAGGAAACTCACGAGACTTCAGCGGGACTTGAGCAAGAGTTGGATTCACAGACCCCGGATGACGATATTGAGGCTGCCCGGAGGAGAATAGATGGATTCACATTCATTTATGGAAGATATTATGAGGATATGAACCGCTATGTTGCAGAAAATACGTTATTTACAGTGTGTACTACATATGCCCCGTTTTGGCCAGTTCCAGCACTCTACTCGGACCTGAATATCTTCTATGGGGATCCGAATGAAACCAAAAATATCTGGGTGAGTAAAACATCATATTTTAAGCTGGAAATAAGGTCCGGGGTAAAAAACCAGAATTCTCCTTTAAAGATCTGAACTAGTGCACAAGCTTGAAGGTGCATACATGCTGCATGCACTCTTCGTCTGGATCTCAACTGCTCCGTTGAATTCCAGATGTGTAGCAAACACTTTTCACAAAAATCCAGGAAAGAGAAATGGAATTACTCGCGCACCCACGTTGCTCAAGAAGAATCTGCAGGTTCTGGTTGTTGAGGTGATGTGAGAAGAGACGTCCAGTGGTCGTCAACGAACACACCTCGGTTCTTGGCAGTCGGGGATGGAGCCACGGCTATGTTCTTCATGTAGCCACAATGGAAGAACAGGATCTGCAGGGGTCCTAGTGAGAACAAGTTAATGTTAAGTTAATTAAAACTTTATATGGGTGCAAGGGCCTACCAATAACACTGTGATCATGAACCATAGATCGCAAGAACAAAATAAAATTAAAAATAAAGTACCTTGAGAAAGAACATATATCTGATCTGTGATAAACCATTGACTGAGGTATAAATATAACAAATCACCATAAATAAGTCATAGTGAATATTTTTCATCAAGTTGAATTTTAGTTGAATACAAAATCAAACTTACGAGGTGCTCTTTGACTGGTTTGCCCACATCCTCCCTCAGGCACATATGAGGCACTTCACCAGGGACTCTCTTCTGGTATTCTAGTCCAGGCGAGCTCTACAGCTCTCCCTCTCTGATTCTGAAAGTATTTTCTCTACGGCTGTAGCCTCTGGTGAAAGGGAAAATTAGGATTAGCGACAATAATGTTACTAACACAGAAACACGTTGGCCTCAGACATTGTAAAGCAGTTGCATAGGTTTCCTTTATGCCTGTTGAAAACAGGATTAAATATGATATTTTAATGGCCATCATGTTCATTTTAAATGGTATACGCAAGTGTTGTACAATCTAAGACTGCATGCATAGCTTGTAAATGGGCAAAAACAATGGAAATATGAGTGAAAATGGCTAACAGCAACATATTTGTTGTTTTTTCTGTTCCCCCCCACCATATTTTCTCCCCAATTGTACTTGGCCAATTTCCCCCTGCTGCCCTGGCAGGACGTAGCACGTGGGAGGATCACGCTATTCCCACCAGATCCCTTTTGCCCTGACCAGAGGAGGCGCTAGTGCAGTGACCAGTACACATACAACTAATCCGTCTTCCCACCCAGACACAGCCAATCGTGCTTGTATGGACGCCCAACCAAGCCGGAGGTAACACGGGGACCGCGAACCTGCGACCCTCGTGTTGGTAGTCAGGGAATCTACCGCTACACTACCCAGACGCCCAACAGCAACATATTTGTTGAGCCTGGTAGTTGGTAATAAACACAAGATCAATAGTATTGCCATGTACATGTACAGACTGACAACAGGCAGTTCAGTTAAGTTGTGGACCAGTGTTGTCATTCATGCACAAATTACATCAATGGTCCACAACTTAACTCAAATCAATCAAATAAATAACTGTCAAACTAAATGAATGTCTGGAAAAACTGTTTCCAGTTTTCAGATGTGTGAGATCATGTCCAAAATAAATCAGCCTTGTTTTTGGTGACTTTCTCCTTTAAGCTTGAGTATAAATTCCAGTGTGGTCATATTACCTTTGTTGTGCTAGCCTATGGAATTTGTTCGGTCTGTTCCGTCACCTTCTGGAGAGATGTCGGCAACAGGACTCCTGTGTTCCTGAGGTTACCAAACAACAACATAGCAAATCAGCAAAAAAGCACAGTATACCAGGATGCATTGTACAATACAAACTATAACCTGATTACACTAAGTCTACTGTGTACAGTAGACTGTGTAATTAAAAATTATAATGTAACACAGGTAATCAGTGATGTTGGTGTTAAGGGCGGTTTATAGTAGTGATTTATGATGCTTGCCACCAACCATGATCATATTAATTAATTCTCTCATCAATGTCCATTGATAGAATATGATCATGGTCAGTGGCGACATCATAAATCACAGTAAATTGCCCTTTACACTGTAGGTCAAGAGAACAGTGGGAAAAGAACAAAGAAAAAACACAGGCTATTTAGTTGAAAGCAGCCAATCCTAAATTCACCTCGGTTTCTTATCTTCTGACTTCTCTAACATGCCTGCTTATCAATGGTTCCTAAACATACATTTTAATAATTATGGCCAATGACATGCTATTTTACATGGACGACATCAGTACATTATACTGTAGACTTGAGCTAGCTCAACATGCTAGCTAAACTAAACAGGCCGTCATCAGCGCGAGGTACATTTGCACTGGGGTAATGGCGTTAGCTACTAGGTTACTCAATATTCAAACTAGCAAAACTATCTAACAGAACACTAACCTTACCCTGCTAGCTGGCGCTCAGTATAAACGAGGAGCGCCCGGCGGCTAGCAGGAAAGCCTGGCCCTGGTATGTATCAGTCCCACTGGCTAATTATTAGCAACATTCGGCAACATTGGCTAGGCGGCTAAGGGTTAGCCTACAAACTAAACGTTTTGCAATATCCTGCATACAGTTAAAATATAAAGGCATGATCGTGTAACACTCACCCAAGCAAGGGCTCCAGACTGCGACCATTTCGCCGTATTAACCATTTCTTGACTCTGGGGACAGCTAACGTTACAGCATGCCGCTCAAATTCAAACAAACAGTCCTGTCAAAGCGAGTCAAACACACGGACCAGACTTCCGTTGTTACCCTTCAAAATAAAGGTGTAAAACGCGCGGTGTGTCGTGAGTGTGTATCTTTCCATTTGTCATGTTCTCATAACGTGTGTGTGTGTGTGTGTGTGTGTGTGTGTGTGTATGAGGTGTATACTGTGCCACTGATGTACTCACAGAGCAGCCACTCGTGTCGAACGTCGCCTACCCCCACGCGTGAGAAGCTACGTGACGTGTGCCGTACGTGTCCATCGTCGCCTACTCAGCTACGTTACGTGTGACGTGCGTCTGCATTAGAGCCAAAGTTACGCCCACTTCCTGTTTAAGCAAACGCACCAGAGCATTCGTCCGCCATTCTTTTTTCCATCATCATTTTGTAAAATGTTTACAACAATCGTTTTACTTGGTCAAACCAAGTGATTCGGGTATATTTAGAATCATGAAAGACCATTTCACCCGCCAAAACTGGTGGGTGAATGGCTCTGGTGCATTATGCCTAATCCGGAATTTGGCGTGACTTTGGCTCTCATCCTGCCTGTGTCTGTGTGATTGTTGAGACATTTAAAACATAAACAATAGTCCCGTGATTCCCAACCTTTTCCATATCAAGGACCCTAATCCACATTAAGATAAGGTTTTGTCTCATCGTACCCAAATCATAGATATATATATTTTAATTGAGATGATTTTGTGCAGAATTCCATGAGTCATTCTGTACATTCTGTAATTTATTTTAGGTTCCTGTAGGCCTACATTAAGTAGGCCTAATCGTGGAGTTTAACATTAACAATTATAGCCCTCCTTAATTTTAACTATTATCATAGTATTGTTATCATTGTTGTTGTTCAAAATGTAGGCTACAATACAAATATTTTGAGAACATTGCCAGCCAGGCAGACTGAATGTAAATGTAGCCAAATGGAACAGGGGGTCAGCATTTACAACTTGTCTTATTTAATTTTCACATCCATAGGGATCTTGTAGCCTATGTCTGAAATGCAAGAATCAGTGTTCTAGAAGAAACATTTAAACTGAATGAGCTAGCATCATGTGCTCATGTTGTGACTGCCTGAAACTTCTATGGAAAGTTTGTCAACCTTGTCATGCCTTACAGCAGGGTTGAAGTTTCAATAGAATATAAACTGACCCGCAAGTTTTCTTTTCTACATGATGTCCATGGTGCAGCCAGACTTTTCGACCACTGCCTTCTTCAGTAGCTGCATATTGTAACGTTTTTTTGGGGGGGGGTGAGCACATTGGTTGTCGAAACATAACAGCAAGGGTGCACTGCCCACACTTTTTTGCCTTGAGGTGACCAGCTCAACATGATCTACAACCACCCCCCACCAATATATATATAAAAAAACACATTGCTGCACAGACCTACCACAAGACAATACATTTCATGCTGTTTTATGGATGTTCAGGTTCCTACATTAATATGCAGTGGTAGTTGGAAGTCAGTTAGGAAAGGCTAAGAGGTTTCAGGAGCAATTTCAATATGAGTAAGTGGTAAACCTTTTTCAGTGCCCTTGATAGAGAACTGCACAGCCGGTGTCATCAATTGTAATGCAGTTACAGATAGACCTGATATCAGAGTTAACCCTATGTGAAAACTTGTTCTTAAAATGTAGGCTACCTGTAATACCTTACACTAAAATAGACAGGAACATTTTGAGGTTTTGTTATCTATTATGCATTTATCTTTTTGTCTGGGCATGTGGCCCATGAGTTTGAGACCGCTGTTCAACAGCATCGTATTTCCGAACTGAATCACAGCCCCAATCATCACATTTTCCCTCCACCAACTGCAACAGGTAACAGCAAAAATATTTGTCTTGCTCTCACTTCAAATAACGAGACAAAAATAATATACAAGGAATAGTATTTAATACATTTCACACACAGTAAGACTAGCACCTTTTTATGTAGGCCTACTGCTACACCAATGAATGAGGCTCTTCTTTTATTTGTCTATCTACTGGTGGACAGTTTAAACCAAGGGGGAAAATTGAGCCACATGGAATTGGCCTTGAAATCTGTGCGCTGTGAATGAATGGCAAAATAAAAACCAAGCCCTACTGTATTTTATCAAGATGGTGACCCCTGTTTCCATCCACATAGAGCGGACAATGTCGAGGATTGTAAAGACCTAGGAGTGTACATTGACAAAGACTGGAAGGTCCACAAGTAGTCGACTTCTGCAGCACTTTATTCGTTTGACCCAGAGCAATCTAGTAAGAGAGTGGCGTCAGCGGAGGTCCAAAATGCGTGACTCAGTAGCCAATGAATACCCAGGAAGGAGGCTCACGCTGCTTTTGAATGATAAAATAAAGCTGATAATGTACACTTTGATTATTTAAACGTCGGACCCTTGTAAAGTACATCACAAACTGTCCATTTTGCAGCAACTAGACAGCGCTGCTTAATCCATAACCTTACTTCCGGGAACTCTTGAGAGTAAAATAACTGGTCCATTGGAGTGAACGGAGATGTCACGACTCTTGGTAGATGGCTCTGGTTTGACCGCCCCCCCCACACACACCATGCAATGCCGGAAAGGCTTCCTCGAGCTTGGCCTTCACCTCTGTCATTGTCCCATCAGTAGGAAATATGAGTTTTCCGGCCAATGACTGCTTAGTCTGCATATAAAACACAATGACAAAAGGGTTTTATTGAGTAGACACAGTATATGTAGGGGATAATGTATATTGAGGCGGTGATTACGGGGGAAATAATGACCGACAGGTGAATGATTGAGGCCGACGCGCAGCGGAGGGCTTAATCATTCACCTGAAGGTCATTATTTCCCAGTAATCACCGCCTCAATATACATTATCCTGCTTAGAACATGGCCTACAACTAAATCATTCAATAATCTGACAAAAATAATTATTCAAATAGATTTTTTAATAGCGTTTTCAACGACAAAGCGGTTTCATTCGTAATTGGCACACAAGACACCACAGCTGCAACTGGTTGGCCTAATTAGTAGTGTCTGCTGACAAAAAGCTCTTATCAACTGATTAATCCAGGTGTGGCAGAGCAGCGGTCGGTTGTCGAGAAATAATGACCGGTGAATCTTGTTGATTGACCAATCAGAATCGAGTATTCAAGAGAGCCGTGTTCTAAATAAAAGTATATTAGTATGTAGTAATAGTGAAGAAGTGACACAGTAGTATATATAAAAAACTATTTATAGGCTATAATAATCTGTCTCGTTTGCTTTTCCTCTCACCCCACGTTCTTGAAATGAGCTGGGAGCTGCTAAACTAGACCTGCTCTACCAGCGGACTTTGCACTTGGGGCATGGGTGGTTAAAGCCCCATTCAGCAACTCTTCCACTGTTACTCTGCGTGCAATAGTATCGATAACGATATCGCCGTTCAAAGTCAACAAAACACAGCGCCAGAAAGCTCTATGTACATGTTGTGACATCGGGTACTCACCACGTGATGAAATAATAATCCATAGTTGCGTGAAACATCATTTTCGTAGCTAATCTGAACCGAGTTACTTCCTGGTTTTCAGGAAGACAACGCTGCCCGCTGTAGAGCGCATGTGCACATCTTGTCACGGGAGGCTGACAATAAACTGCTTAGTCCCAGGGCTGGCCAACGGAGGCCGGTGTGGGAGAAATAAAGGCAAGAGTCTCCCTATTCCAAGTCAATATACCATGTCCTATGACTTAAAATATCTCATATTACAGAAAAAAATGGCAAAAAAGTTACTGATTGGGGCTTTAAAGTCCGTGTTCGCGGGGAGCGCGCTCATGACGGACAATTGTTGATAAACATGCAGTCCATCTGAGTAATGTCTGGCTATGTTCAGGAATTCACTGCATGTTTAGAAATGGCTTACGTCCGCTCCTCTTGACGGGCAGGGTGCGATATGGGAGAGGGGACAGGCAGGGTGGCCCCACCTGAACGTTCATGCAAATGCCCTTGGACCATCCTCAAAGCCTCCATGTAAATGTCTATGCCATACACCTCGCTTGTCCGGAATGGATCAATGTTTGTTCGCAGCAGGGTCTCACATGTGTCCTGTAGTCCACGGTGTAGCGCAGGAACTTCAACAGGAGCCGGTGTATCAGGGGAGGTCGGTCCATCCCAGTCAATTCCCAAAGTGGCGAAATCCGTCTAATGACACAAAAACCCTTATGGAGAAATAGTCATCTTTAAACCGCTTGGAGACAAGCCCGACCCTAGGGCTGGGCGATATAGTTAAAAAGTCGATATTGATCATTTTTAAGGACTGCTAACACTCACAGATACACGCTCTGAGTGCAAGCAGTAATTTACAGACATGGTGAGGTTTTATCTTGATGACAGCCTACCGTTGCCAGCCTTCTCAAACAAAAAACGTTTGGTCACGTGTATTTCAGGGTTGTTTAAAGTTAGGTGATTCAGTGAATGAGCTGCCTCGCATTCCACAAAGTAACGTTTGAGATGTTTGTGAAATTGGTGTAACATAACGTTAATGTACCGGGCACACAAAAAAGACTGCATGCTTAACACGCTGTCAATTTACATTAACATTGTTAATAAAAAATAGAAAATAAAATGTATGTAAAACAAAAAGGAGCATACTGTACATTTTGCTAACAAAGATTTTGCATTTTGGTGTGTCACTCTGCCTTCACTGTTAGATTATGTCTGTAGTATCAGTTACACTTTATGTTTGCCATTTAATCAGCAGCTGGAATGAAATGTTTCTAGTTGACAACTTTACCTCATTGGGTATCTGCTCCATATTCATGAGTTGTCCTGCCACCCACAGCTGCTCGGGGGATTTGTTGCCCTCAGACGACATCGGATGTCTGTCCCATGTTTGGCTGAACAAGTGGAGATGCCAGTTTAGCCTGGTCAGCATCACATGGTGGAGGCATATCAGATGCGAGTCCTGGTTTGCATCCAAGGCTCCAATGTCCTCCAAATGTCTGAAGGCAGCGTAGTAGGTGCCGACAACCACGCACCATAAGTCACGCCACAAGCGCTCGATCCTCTGATTGTGGACGGACTTGCCGGTGATGAAGCTCCTTCGGGCTGAGATTTTGGAGGGGGGGGGGGGGGGGGGGGGGTGTGGGGAAGCAATTTATTTGTTATATGTTGTTACAGTATGTCGACTTCTGGTACAAATCACAATTTAATCTGCACAAATATGTACATAAATGTTTATCTGACTAACAGTTAGACATGACCAGCGCCATTGTGAGATTGTTAGAGAGACAAGGATTACAGTACACGCTATTGTTAACTGTTCATATTTCAAGTTTCACTAAACATACTGCATACTTTGTAATTTTTTCTTTCATTTTTGAGAATATAACAGGGAAGTTACATCGATGCGCCGTTTTTAATGTTCATAGAAATGTTCTGTAATGTGTTCTGGAGAATAAAGTACCGGAAGATGCCTATTCCTTGTGTTCCAGACTAATATTTTGTATTGGATTTTTTTTCAGGGTACACTGAAGGTCATGCAACTTCTACATTCTGTAGTACTTCCAGCCAACCACAAGAGGGTATCCTGACCCAATAACAAATAACAAAATTACCTGAGGCCTAGACCACAAAGCAAGATTAGTTGCTTAGCGAGGTAACTTCAGGTTTAACACTGGGTTTGCCATGCTACGATGCTAGTTAACTTCTTACCGAGATCTATTTCCATAGCAACTAAAGGTCCTTACACATTGGGAGCATTTTTTTCGTGCGATTAATTCGCACGTCAATAATATTTTCCCAAAATGGCCTTTCTGTGTGGAGTTTGCATGTTCTCCCCGTGCCTCCCAGGGGTCTCCTTCATATAGGAACCCCCTTCACAAAAACATGCAACATCCTGGTTGCTTATATGGTTCCTCCTCTGATCGTTAAGGGCGCCTGTTCAGAGGGAGGGGAACTGGTTGGAATAGCGTGAACCTCCCACGTGCTATGTCCTACCGGTGAAGCTTCCTCGGGCAGGTGAAAAGAAGCGGCTGACTTGACTGCCCATGTCTCGGAGGATGCATGGAATCAGTCTCGGCTCTCCCCAGATCGGCAGAGGATGGAGTAGCAACCAGGATTGAGTAATTCAAATGAGCACTAAACGGGGGATAAAAATGGGATAAAAAATCGGGAAAAAAAACATTAAAAAAAATAAATAATAATAATAATATTTTCCGAACCTATATCAGTCAATGCAACCGTGCATACCAACGGCGAAGTTTCGCTGAGCGTTATTATTTTTTCCAACCACGGTCGATTTTTCTGTGATTATTATGTGCAGCAGTGTTGCCTTCGGTTTTTATTACATCTCTGAATTCTTCATATTTCCTTAAGATTATGGTTTGTTCCTCCAGTGTGAAGTATTCATTTTTATTTGCTCCCAAGCACGTTTGACCCATGACTGATGTGAATAAAAGCGGTAACTTTAGACAGTCCTTCAGTAACAGACTTATATCCAACACAGACTTTGATTGTGACATGCAGTAAAGCTCTGTTAATTTATAGCCTACACTTTGATGTGGCTTTCATTGAATGAGGAAATAGACGCTCTAACATCCAGAGCTGTCAATATTGCATTGTGATTGGCTAGTTGTTACAAAACCACGCCTCTTTTGTGGGCACGAGCTCCTGTTCACAAGCATTTTCAGGTGCACGAGCTCCGAGCTGGATAAAGAAATCCCAAATTGACAGACCCAGCTGATAACCGGCGTCATGGTAACGAATAGCTTGATTGCTTTGATCTGGTTAAGCCAAACCAGATCAAGGGACAGATCCTGGATCTGTTTATTCTCCATTTGTCAATTTATCGGTCTATTTGGCTTTGATAAAGCCCCTGAAGCAATGTCTTTCTTTGATGCTTTGAATTTCCAGGGTCATCCTAAATCAGAATTACTATTCATTTTGAAACTATGGTATTTTTAGCAATTACCACTATATTATTGTGGAAGACTTTATTCATTTATTTTGCAAATGCTTACCGGGGCCACGTTCCGGACACTCCAGCATGTACCTTGCCACATCAACATTCTCTTCTCCTTTGTCGCTGCGGACACAGCTCGGCAACCCGTGGGTATGCACAGCTCCAAGGAAGCATTCGAGAACAGTTGATGCCTTGTTGTTGTTGCTGGCCCTCAGGTACATAATCTTCCGACTGAAGCCATCGATTCCCCCGTGTATGACTATTCCCCAGCTGTGAAGTGACAAACCCAAAATGGTATGAAATTATAAATATAATTTAAAATGAACAAACTTAATATTGCAAAAACAACTATCCAACCCAATAGTTTTTAGTGGGATGGTTCTAAGGACTGCAACATTTATCACAATGACAGAAATTAAAAATGTAAATATAAAAAAGTTTGGCAATGCTCTTATAGCAATTGTTATTTATAATCGCATTGATTGCTGTATTGGGGGACTGTACTTAAGTAGCAGGTGCATATAGGGGTGAATTTATTGCTCGTGACATGCGGCCCATTTACGTAGTGGAGGGTGCAGGCTTTAAGAAAATGAGAAACATCTTGGAACCGGGATACACAGTGCCAAAGCGTGATACAATTATGCATGCACTAACCGCAAAATATGAAGGGATAAAAAAGGAGGTTCTTGAATTAACGCAACTTAGTGGGGCAGTGAGCTTGACCACTGATATTTGGACATCTATTCAGATGGATGGATACATGAGTCATGACTGCCACTGCCCATATTCTTGATGAACACTAGAAAGTACAGAGCGTTGTTCTTGAGACAACAGATGGCATTGCTGCGTGACTCAGTGAGGTTATTGACCCATTTGACATTCCAGGACCAATGAGTATCCGTTCTAAGTGACAACGCTTCAAATATGACACTGTATGGCGACACTAAAGGAATCGGATGACATGTGCAGCATGTCAGGTGTGCCGGCCACACCCTGCAGCTTCATATAAACTTTGCACTCAAACAAGACCCCATACCTTGCACCGTGGGTGCTGAGTGTCATCTTGTGACACATTTCAGGAAGTCAGCAAAAGCAAAAGCGGGCTACAAGAGAAACATGAGGTATTTAAAAGAGTGATATTAGACACAGCACGTATTTTCCTTGCATGAATATAGCCTACTAAGATCTTACCGGATTAATTTATGGTTTCCATCTATGTGCCACAGGGAAAGAGGAGCCGGGACAGAGTATGGTCGTCTTGGGATGATGTGCACCTGAAGCCCACGCAAGACAGTCCCAACAGGATCAACTGCTCTGACTGCTTCACGGATCCTATGCTGATGCACCCTAGAAAAACAGGCAAAGTGGTTCAATGAGACTGATGTCTCACAATTCTCTAACTCATATGAACAATGTGCCCTGTAATTGTGTAACACTTGTGAATTGTATGCTATGCTCTGAAAATCCAATAAACAAAGACTGAAAAACCAGTTAAAACAGTCTATACATCACTTCCCTGACAAGCCCATGGACATAATAAAGGATCAAGGCTTTGAACAGCTGATTCACTCACCTGTGAGTGAATTAGCTTTTGTTGTAAACCTCCCACTGTCAGGGCCCTGTCTTGCAGCCTGGTTCTGGGGGGTGCAATTCTTAAAAGACGTTCAGACCATTCAGTCCCTGCTCCTCTCCAATGCACTGTATGTGCTGTTTGATGTAGTTTGTGTTGTCCAGTTATTTCTCCTTAGTTTTAGCTAACAAGTTATTGTGCCTACAGCCTAGGTGGGCTAGCTTGTCAAAAGTGCTATTCTGTACAGAGTTTGCATGTTCTCCCCAGGTTACCTCAGGATTTAACCTCCCATGAAAAACATGCAAAAAATAAAAGAAAAAAGGTTTTACTTTGGTGTATGACTCCACTCCACAGTCACTAAATCAGCCTAATGTCCCCAACAACAGGCTCTACAAGACAGGCGTGACGCAGTTTGTTTACCAAAATGCTGCTTGGCTGATCCCTTAGCTAATAGGCTAACTGCTATGCTACTTACCTTTTCCAGGCGTACGTTTTCCAGGCGTACGTAATCCAGGCATTATCCAGGCGTACGTTATCCAGGCGTTTATCCAGGCGTACGTTGTCCAGGCGTTTATCCAGGCATACGTGAACCAGGCGTACGTTATCCGGGCGTTTATCCAGGCGTACGTTCTCCATGTGCAAAGTGCAAAATATCGAGTTCGCAAACGTCGCCGCTACGCCGCCCTGTTTGAGGGTGATCAGGTGAGCTACGTCGCTACGTCGCCGCCACGTCGCCGCTACGTCGCCGCCCCCATGACGTCCGCATACCGTGTAATTTGCATGGAGACTAGGGCTGGGTCGGTTTGAAAATTTTAAAACCGGTTCGATATTGCCGTCTAAACCGGATCGAACCGGTATACCGATTTTTTTTGTAATTAAAAAAAAAAAAAAAAAAAAAAATGTAATTAATTTTTTTTTTTTTTTTTTTTTTTTTAAGCAGGGCTCCCGAGTGTGGCCCATAACTGTCTGTAGTGCAACTTCAGTCCACCTGATAGCGATAATACATCTCTAAGCTGGTATTGTCAACCAGCAATGATACTGAATAAAAAGAAGCAGGACACCTGTGTAACAAACACACATTATTTATTTCTCATAACTATTCAGCTCAACTTTTCTTCTAAACATCAAAATAATAAATGAAATAAGACTTCTGCCTATAGTGCAACTTGAGAAAAGGCTAATAAAAACACAAGCAGTGCAATCAGAATGGATTGGCTTACAGCTGAGCTGCCTTATAAACTTCAAAACTCACAAATTCACACAATATAGGGCCTAGGCATGGGTCGGTTTGAACATTTTGAAACCGGTTCGATATTCCCCAAAAAAACGTATCAAAGCGGCTGCAGTTGGTGGCGATAATGCACCTCTAAGCTGGTATGCTGCCAACCAGCACGAACACTGAATACAAATAAGCAGAACCTTTTAACTGTAACAACACACTATTTTTATTTCTCATAACTATTCAGCTTAACTTTTCTTCAAACATCAACATAATAAACAAAATAAGACTTTTGCCTACTAATGCAACTTGAGAAGAGGCTAATACGAACAATAGTACAATCAGAATGGACTGGCAAAAAAAAAAAAAAAAACTAAAAAAAAAAAAAAAAAATTTTTTTTTTTTTTTTTTTTAGGTTTTTTCGGTTCGCACGTGATCAAACCGGTTTGGGCTCGTATACCGAACCGAACCGGTAAAACCGGAAATCGACCCATGCCTAATGGAGACCAATGTTTTTTTTCAACACGTGCACGCGTACGTAGGCACGTAGCTTCGACACGTTCGACTGCTCACTCAGCCTAGACTGGCACAGTATACACCTGATATGTGTGTGTGTGTGTGTGCGTGCGTGCGTGCGTGCGTGCGTTTGTTTGCTTGTTTGTCTGGTTTTATTTGTCAACCAAGCTCTTTGGACATGTAATGTTTTTTTTTGCATGTTTTGGCATGCTTGGAGATTTATTTTCATTTATTGACAGCTAGATTTTTACTGAAAATATTTCCCCCAAACTGGCCAGTCCTACACATAACATTAACAGCAGGTTAAATTATATAATTTAATTAATTTTTTAATTTTTAATTTAGTTGTGGCAGTGTGGTAGAGCCTCTGGAGATGATCCTGAGGGCCCTCCATCCATTGATTTCAATGCACCCCTGGTCGGATTGGGCTGAAAATTAGCATGGTGGTGGGTTATGATCCGGGGAAGGTCATGGGCAAGGCATCAAGTCCTGGAACCACCTAGAAAGTCCTGGAAAGTTCTGCAAACCACCTATACGCCCGCACTCTAGGTCAGATGTCGTAACCTCTCATTTTACTTTTTAAATATACTTTATTAAATTATTCAATCAGGGGTAACAAACATTTACACTAATATATATTTTATATATATATATATATATATATATATATATATATATATATATATATATATATATATATATATATATATATATATATATATATAGTCTATTAGAAGGTGAGCAGTTGCCAGGTTGTGGGTCTTTTTGTTCTTATGTCCAGTGTTCTTTGTCTTTTACGTTCCGATATGATTTGTTTATAGACCACTTCACCTGGGATGACAGCTTAGTGGATAACTGTGGCACACCTCGTCTTCCACAATTTTGCTGCGACCACACAAACAATTGTCCAGAAAAAGTCTTGGTGTGGTCCTGGCATTATTCCATTAAAGACACGATACATCACGGCATTATAATTCACAGTAATATTAAAACCAATACTTTCCATTTTCCCCCACACATATGTAGATCTCTCACATTTTAGGAGCAAATGCTCTATATATCTTAAATGATAGAAAACATACTGTGCACTTATTCTTCAGTATTTATTATATTTGAAAATCACTCCAAACAGCCAAGATGATCTCATTCGATTTTTCTAGTTTCATAAGTAAAATGGTATGGTTTGTCTTAGACCTCCCAGGCCAGGCAGAACCATCAGGAGGACCAGGTCTGTCCCCCGGGCCACATAATGCCCAGGTCTGCGTTAAAGTGTTGAATGAATGGACGGATAGACACATGATATTGGGGCAATACAGCTGACCAAAAATCTATATTAATTCAATGTTGTCTTTTCAACATTGAAAAAGCACAGAATTAGACTATCAACATTGATTCAATGTTATTATAGCCTTGAATATTCAACCAACAAAAAATATTATTATGATTGAATTCCAACATTGAATCAATATCATCTTGCTATCTATCCATCCATCTATCCATTTATTTTAATGTAAGATGCAGGATGTCCTGCGCACAATATTTTTTTTTATGGCAAAGGCATGACCTGCCCTACTCTGCCTCTGATTGGCTTATACCCTGATATTTTACCCTAAGCTTAACCAATCATCACTCCTCATGGCTAAACCCAGCCATGCCTTCACCATCCTAGATGCCTTCTAAAACAATCCTAAGATGGCAAAGGCATGACGGTCCCTATTCTGCCTCTGATTGGCTTACCCTAACCCTAACAAATCTCCTAATGCCTAAACCTAACCAACCGATCTTCCCGTTTGGAGGCGGATCCAGAGTCAGCTGCTATCTGGGTACATAATGTCTTATACGTTGTTTTTTTTAAATATCAGGTGGCAAGCTCGGGCTTGGGCAGATGGAGCCCCGGAAGTGATACTAAAAGCTGTAGTTCCTCGAATGGCCAC
This sequence comes from Poromitra crassiceps, assembly GCF_964638095.1. Classification (NCBI taxonomy): domain Eukaryota; kingdom Metazoa; phylum Chordata; class Actinopteri; order Beryciformes; family Melamphaidae; genus Poromitra; species Poromitra crassiceps. The sequence goes on from NW_028152078.1 coordinate 104,297, forward strand.
TTGAGGCTGGCTCCAAAAGGGAATCGTTCCCAATTCGCCCCCATGTTAAAATGCCTGACTTTACAACTAGATTAAACATGTTTACAGCCTGATGCAGCTACGGCTCTGTGGGAAACCCTTGATCTTGTGCCGTCTCGTGCGAGCTGCGCAAGAACCCCAAGATGGCGATGGCCACACTCCCAGCTTCAAAACCGGGATGTCCAAAAATCAATGGGTGATGTTACGATGACTTAATTTTTTGAACACTTGCAAGATTTCGGTTTCACTATGGTTGCCCAACTCATAGAAGTTTGATAGTACACAAATCTTCTAAGGCAGTGGTTCCCAACCTTTTTACACCAAGTACCACCTGAGAAAGTAGTTGGCTCTCCAAGTACCACCATATGACCGACGTTAAAATACAGTCTATTCAGCTATGCACAGTTCACGCAGGAGGCAAATTTATTCCAACCTGCAGCCTATGTGCAACCTGCAGCAGCTGCACTTGTGCTGGGTTGACTGCTGTCTTCACCTCCTTGTGCTTCATCGTTGCTGCTCTCCTCTACTACAGCTCTTTTACGATTCCCTCCCGTTTTGATCCACTTTAGCATCCCTCCTCGTCTTTTTTCACCACTTGTGTAACCATGCGGGGAGGGCAGGTAATTGTGCATGCGCAACAGGTATAGTGTCCGTCAGAAACAAATATTTGTTTCTAAATCTCAAGACAACAAAATAAACCTCAATTTCAATGATCACAAGTTTATTTTCATTCGTAGTATTATTTTGATAGATAAACATGTTTTACAATTGATTTTAAAGTTGGGTTTATTTCATAATTTAAACATTGGGATTCCAGGGATCAAGTACCACCAGCAGGGGGGGGGGGCAAGTACCACCTACCTTGAGAAACACTGCCAATAATATTAATAATAATTATTATTATTTCACTTTCACATGTTTGAAAACTACTACTAATGACCACCATGGATTTTGCACAAAAACTAAAAAAAAAAAAACTAAAAAAAAAAAAAAAAAATCACAGAGCCTTCCAAGTACCACCAGCAGGGGGCGCAAGTACCACCTACGGTACGCGTACCGTAGGTTGGGAACCACTGTTCTAAGGATCTTGTATGTGGATTTACTGTTATATATATTTCTTACGAGTTCCCAAATCATATAAGTTTCATTTTCCACAAATTTACTAAGAATATTGTATGTAGATTTACTGTCATATATAGTTCTTGTAAGTGACCAAATTATATAAGTTTCACTTAACACAAATTTACTATGGATCTTATATCTGGTTTGACTGTCATATATATTACTTACAAGTTTCAGGTAAAACATATACAAATTTAGTAAAATCTTTTCCATATGGGCTGCTACCTGCCTAAACAGATATTGGTCAAACCCCACAATGCACCCTTGCTTGGGAATCAAACCTGTGACTTTGTGAGGAGACCTGTATCCAGTGTTCACCCTCAGTCCGCGGTGCTACTCCTCAGGTTCTAATTAGAAAACAGACAAAGGAGGCGGGGCTACAAACAGGTGGAAAAACATGCTAGCAGGGCAACCCACTTGCTTCCTGCTTTGCACATTCCTGTCCCAGCCACACATGTTCAGATAGCAGGTGAACCAAAGAGAAACACCCAGGTTTTTACGGCTAATAGTGTATAAAAAGACAAGTTGAGATGGTTTCTTCATTTTCGATGCATAATTTATTTTCTTTTAGGGGAAAGGGGTAGTGGAACAAACAAACAAAAACTGCTGCTATGGATCAGAGGCCATTGTTCAGAGGGATAGGGATTGAGCCCAGGTGCGCTCTCTCTCATCATGATGAACCTGCCACAGGTGCACACTTCAGTTAGTTAGTTGCTCCCACTGGAGTGATGTCACTGTCCATATAAGGACTTGAACTCGGGGATCTCCCTGTGTGGGCATTCCTGCTGAATGCTGCTGATTTGATCTCAACACAGGTCAGCTGCCTGGCCTGGCAGTTACAGAGACCGTCCTACAGCCTGGAGGTCGCAGGTTCGAGCTCCACAACACCTATGACCAAAAGCCCTGCCTAGTACTCACGTATTGGTCACTCTGGATAAGAACGTCAGCTACATGCTCAACTTGTAGTTTACACATGATATCAGCCTCATCAGAGTTGACGTCTGGAGGCCTCTGCTGTCAAAAATGGTGAGAGTTTATAGTTGTAAATGCTGCTATGAATAGATTCACTGCTACCCAGAAGTTAGCTGTACCCTGCAGGTACACGTGTTCAGTTCAAATATACATACTTCAGCATGCGCTGGGACGCGTCATCAGTGATGTTGACTGGGGTCGCAAGGTGTTTCAGGTCATTCCAACATCATACACCCTCACCCAGTAGACCCAGCCGAGGCCGATTAAGACCCCGACCCGCGTCCCAGAAGCAGCCGCTACGGATCAGCCTTCCTACTCTGTCTGCAACGTTGCCCGCGGAAGGGTTGATCACTCCCAATCCGCTGGAATAGAGCCAGTGCTACGTCGCAGCATTGAAAGACCCTTCGGTGCATGGAGGCTAAGGCATTGTGGGTTGTCTCCCAGCCGCTCTCCTCCTTCGTCTTACCGGGCCCTCTCCCAACAACACAGGCAGCTAGTCTGTACCTGGTTGTCAGGCATCCAATGGAAAAATAGATGCCTCAAGAAGGCCTGTGCGCTGCACGTCATCCGGCTGTGCCGAGCACCTCGCTCTAGCCTGGAGGACCCCAGGCCGCGCCGATGTTTACACAGATTTTCGGGAGACTAATCCGTAGCGTTTGTGGATTTACAGTAAGTAAACCTGCTCTTTACTGTGTACATTTCTTATTGTTTTTTTTTGACAGGTACAGCGCACATTCATCGGCTGTGACCGCTCCCATCCACGAGTTAGTTCTCAGCTAACTGAGAACTAACGGCAGCTAGCTAGCTGCATGTCCAAGAGAGCCTGCAATCTCTCACATCTCCGTTTTTAGGATATTCATTTGGTTTTGGAATTACCACAACGGTGGTTAACCAAACATCATCAAGTCCCATTAAACTGTTTCATTAATTCCCGGTCTGCCAAACAAACGCCTCTCTCTCACATAGCAGTGGAATTAAATTCCACGACAGAGTGACTGCTGCACACACCACTACAGAGCTAGGAGCCTGGATGGCTAACTTCACATAGCCCGACACTGTACAGTCCACATGCAAATCAACAGGATAAACCTGACCTAGCACGATAACCACAGAACCACCATGGATAAATCAATTGCAATAATATTTGTATAAGGACTTATGTCTGGACTTATGTCTTGGTTATGGTTGCAGTGTTGATTTATTTTGAGCCATTCCTTGAGGTTTATTTTGAAGGTTGAATATGTGGGGCATTCCATTATTGCAACTGGGATACTGTTCCAGATTTTCCCACCAGTGATAGATAGAACATTGTTACCGAAAGAGAATCTCGGGGAATCTCGCAGTCTCCAATCTGATCAGATTGCAATCCGATTACAATCTGATGATGACACAAAACGGGTGTCCTCTCAATTTTGATTGAGAGGACACATTGCATTTACACTTGTGTCCAATGTGGTCACATGAGGCCATTTACACCTGGCACTAACATGTGTTTTCTGGGATCAGATTGCAATCGGATAATGCTTGACCACATTAGCCTGATTTCATTTACACCTAGCATGCGGTTTGGGTGATCAGATTGCACCCAAAACGGGTGTCCTCTCAATCCGGATACAGTTGCTGTATGCGGATTGAGAGGACACATTGCATTTACACTTGTGTTCAATGTGATCAGATCGCAATCCGTCTTCAATGTGTCTTGGCCGCGTTTACACCTGTACTTTCAAGTGGTCAAGCACTATCGGATTGCAATCTGACTGATCACAGAAAACGCATGTTAGTGCCAGGTGTAAATGGCCTCTGTCTTGCGGTGTTTCTCTTCTGTACTCTACTACTAAAAAGCATGATGATTCCTATAGTTGTTTATAAAAGGGGTCAAATGATTTGCCTGGTGGTGATACCCAATGACATTTATGATGAAGGGTTGTAATTCAGGAATTGCCTTTCCTTGGCGGTATGCGGCCAGCACAGGGCCTTGATAAACTATGTACCAAACAAACAGCTATAACACAACAATAATCAGGCAATAACCCCCCCCCCCCCCCCTCATTAATAATTACTGCACATATACTGTGTAGTGTTGTTTACCACTGGATAACAACAATAAGGGGGTTAATATCACTGTTGTTGTTGTTAGCCTGAGTTAGCCTAATTTCCAGGCAGGCAGCAGCTGTCATTCTCCCCTGCCTCCAAAGCCAAACAGACGTTTCAGCTAACTCATCACTACAAGATATTAGCCGTTTAAATGAGACCGGAGTAGTGTTTTGTTTCTTCGGTGTGTGTCCCTGTGCGTGTTAACAAGTCACTGCGTGTTGTTGTGTCGTTCTGTTACAATGTTGCCACAAAACGCAGCTACAAACAGGGTAGCCGCTGGGTGCTAGCCGTCGATGCGGCCGTTATCGGACAGCTAGTAGCTGCTGGCTACACATCCCTCAACGCACGTATTCACTGCAATGTTTCCACGTCGACCTCCCAACAGCCACTCAGACCACAGTGTGTAACTTTAAACCAGATCTAACGTTAGGACACGATAAACCAATATTTGTGACGAGTGACGACGACACGCACTTATCTGCGAGTAGGAATAAAGTCCATTTGAATGGGACAAAAACGTTAACGTTATTCTTCATCCGCCAGGCTAACGTTCACGTTGGGGATTGTTGACGTTTACTGGTGATTTCTCTCAGCTTTGACGTTAGCCCGATGAGATGTCCATCTGATCAGCAGATATAGTTGGGGAAGACAAACAGGCCCAAACAACAACAACAAACACAACACAACACGAGCCCGTGACCAGGCTCTGCTGCGTGTCCGACAATGGGATCTTAACGTAGCAGGTTTAAATGCGCTGCATCCGATCATCGTAAAGGACATGAAAACGAGAAGCAGGATTACAGAAACACACTGGGTAAATAGTGACAACACCCTGACCGGTTTAGAGTCTGTGTTGTGTGTTTGCTGCGATCCCCAGCAAAACCAACAGGCTGAACTGGAAAGCAAACGGGAAGGCTGAAATCTCGCCAGAGCTAACCGCTGGCTAGCTAAGCACCGTGTCCGATAATGGACCCCTCGCTGTCCTCCAGGCTTTACCTTGTACACATCTCCGTACGTGCCGCTTCCTATCCGCTGGATGAGCTCGAAGTCGTCCTGCGGGTTCCGCTGGGACAGGTCGGTGCTGGAGTCCATTATGCTGTGCGCAAAGACGCGTGGAAAACAAAGCTAAATGTTGTTTAGGGAAATCATACGTCGTCTGCCCGAGCCCACTCCAGCTCCAACATGGCTTCCACTGCGCAACGAGCATGCGCAATGGGTATCATGACATACCTCCTCCCTCCCCATGGAGCGTTCAAGACAGAATTCGGAAGTGTCAAATCGGAATTTCCGACATAGCTGCTGCGTTCACGCAGTTACAAAAGCATACACAGCTAGCTAATTTAATCATTGGTCAAATAGCTGTTGGGTTTAACATCATCATCATCTCCTCATATAAAAGGGAGCAAGTGCACTCTGTTTAAATTGTTGTCCTACTGATGATGTCACAATGTCTGACATCATCAGTGACATCATTGACCAAAATCATCTTATGACTTATCACTGATGATGTCATAGGCACTGATGATTTCATAGGCATTGTGATGTCATCAGTGACGCGAAGTTGGGCAAATGTGCGCTGCCGCTACGCATGCCAATAGTGCAGGCGATTGTGCGCTGAGCATGCCAATAGAGCAGGCGAGGCCATGCAGCAGCCGAGCTGTGGGCGAGGCCGCGCAGGGGGCGAGCCTAGGGTTTCGCTCCCGAAGGGCACCGATAGTACATAATAGTATAGTACATAAAAAAAAAAAATTGGTGCCACATTGTGAGATTTGTGACATCACTGGTGATGTCCACAGTAGTAGTAGCGAGCACACTCACCAATTGATAAAAGCTCAGGTGCAACAAGACACAAAACAATGTCTCAAAGGAGATAACAGCCAGCACACTCAAATGTCCTTTCATAGGTTTAAACCTGTGAAAGGACATTTGAGTGCTGGCTGTCATCTCCTTTTAGTCACTGTGATGTCACAATGTCTATGACAGGGCTATTCAACTAGATGAGTTCTACATTATAAAAAAAAATAAAAAAAATACACAATGAAACCTAATTTACTTATTACACCCAACTGGTTGTTTTTCAGATGTCATCTAGCTAAAGTGATCTAAACAAGTCAGATCCACTATAAATGTTTTTCAGGAGATGCTGTGATGTAGCCACAAGAAAGGTGCAATACTAATGTTTTTCAGGAGATGGCTCTGTGATGTAGCTAATCAAGAAATATGCATTCGTTTTTCAGGAGATCTGTGCTGTAGCTAGCTAGGTTCTAAACAAGAAATATGTTTAAAATGTTTACAGTAGTTTTCCTTTCTTGCTGCACTACAATGTTACAATGCTGTGAGACGTAGCTAAACACAAAAGATGCAATATTAATAGTTTTTCATGAGATACTCAGTACTAGGTTCTAAACAAGAAATATTGTTTACAGTTGTTTTCCTTTCCTGATGCACTATAAATGTTTACAATGCTGTAGTGTAGCTAAGAGATGTCAAAATTGACCAAATTATATTTCATATAGCTGACATGTCACATGTGTTGTAGAATACTTAGATTTGTTTGAAATGTGTTTACTTTTGGGGCTTTAACACAGCTTTTGTTGCACAGAAACTTTTTAAATTAAAATTAAGCTACTTTTGCAATGTAGTGAAATAAAAGTTTCAAAAATGTGGTGGCACATTGTGTTAAGTGTACATATAATGGGATTAATAGCTCGGGGAACGGTCCGGCCCCTTAGGTTTCTGACAATGTGGCCCCCTGAACAATTTAATTGAATAACCCTGGTCTGACATCATCAGTGATGTCACTCGAGCACTCGATGATGACATCATCAGTGATGTCAATCGAGCACTCGATAAATCTTCTACAAACAAACTGGAAATTAAGTCTATAGAGTTGAACAGTCACGTGACATTTCCTGCCCCGCAAGTGAGTTTCCCATTCATTTTCACCAGACATTTAGAAAAATCCTTATATAACGAGTTTTAAGGCTGGAACCAAGCTAACCCGTGACCTACTGAATCGTGAGTGACCATAAAACATTTCAGTTGGAGCAAAAACAAAAAATAAAGACAGGGAAAAAAATTAAAACTAGTTCCCCCCCCAAAGCGATTAGTGATGACCCATTTTACCTCCTGAGCCACAGCCACCCCCAACAACCGTTCAATTCATTTTTCCCAGTGTTCCGCGTTCTCTTGAACACGATACTTCCAAGTTCCAAAATAAGGTGAATATGAGCCAAGAGAGAGGGACCTGCTGCTGGAGAAGGTGATTGTTTTTTTGTTTATTTACACTTAAACACATCCAAAGTGACAAATAGACTTTTTCCAAATGAATCACTGATTAATGTGTGCAGGTGAGATTAACAACAGACCCCAGTAAGAATAGCTGTAGCATTTTGCTGCAGCTAATGGAGATTCTAAACCAACACGTCCCATCAATAATGAAGAGGCAATGCTACTCTGAGTTCTAAACTAGAGTGAGTTCTAAAATCATGAGGTAAACAGAGAGAGAAGGTAAACACTGCCCATGTGCTTATATTACAGAGATTATATATTTATGATACAAGTGGGTTGATAAAGCCATCCTTTAACTCAAATCAACTCAATAACTGTCAAACTAAATGAATGGCTGCATGACTCTTTACAGTTTTTGGATGTTTGGGATCATGCATGTGCAGAATAATTCAGAATTCTCCTGTAAGAAAGTAAAGTAACTACAGTAATTAATTTTATGTCTAACTTCCCCAAACACTCATCAAGACTCTGTCTTGACATATGTATGGATAAGTCCGTCTATCGCCCCTAAGCTGACTCTGTGTGTGGCCTGGTGCTTCAGGGAGGACAGAGGGGGAGGCAGTCCATGCTGCAGCCCAGTCTGAGGCTCTGTTTCCCGGGTAGATGTTGATTTGATGTCTGGGTGGCTCTGGAAGCTCTCCTGCTGTATGGAAGAGAGAAGAAGAGATGGGCAGACCGGTAGCCCAGCCTGAGGCTCTGTGTCCTGTGGAGGGGTTGGTCCGGTGCCTGGGTGTGTCTGGAGCTTTTTCAGCAGACAAGATAACTGGGGACTCAGGAGGAGAACCAGGACACCACCAACACAGAGGACTCTAGACACACAGACACAAACACACACACACACACACACACACACACACACACACACACACACACACACACACACACACACACACACACACACACACACACACACACACACACACAGAGATGGGCGAAAATACATCATAAAGTATTTTGATACAAATTACAAATACTTGCTCAAAAAATGTATCACAATACAAATACAAAATACCTGTCTGAAAATGTATTTGAGATACAAATACGTATTTTGTATTTTGAAAATACATTTTATAAAAACTGATAAAGAGCTGCAACGATTAGTCAATTCATAGATGAATTGCCAAATATTAAATTAATTGCCTATTTTGATGATCTATTAATCATTTAGAGACATCTCTTTAAGGAAAATGACCTAATTCTCTGATTTCAGCTATTCAAAAGTGAAATTTTCTGGTTTCCTTAGACAGTAAATCCTCTCTTTAGTCCTCTGTCACTGACAGTATGTGTACTCCCTAACACACTGCAGTTCTTCCATTTTAGTTTTAGTTGTTTTTCAGTAGAACTAATTTCTCCTTCAGCTCAGCTGTTAATCACCTTCTGTGAGGGCTTTTGACTTAAAGGCAGCATTTCTGCATGTTAACCTCAAGTTTTGGAACTTTGACTATGTTTAGCCATAGATATCTGACATCATAACACAATATATAAATAACTGAAATAGGTAAAAGGCATAGTAGGTCCCCTTTAAACAACTTCACATTCACCACCATGTCAGTAACTTGTCGTCACAGTATTTATTTAACGTGCAAACATATTTATACAACTAGAAAAGGTTACATTTCAGGAATTGAATGCCCTGATATAGTTCAGTTAGTTTTTTTTTTTCCAGTACAACTTATTTCTTCAGCTATTCACATCAGGTTTCAGTTTAGTTCAGTTAGTTAGTTTTTCAATACAACTTCTTTCTCAATCTATTCTGAATCATATCAGCTTTCAGTTTAGTTCAGTTAGTTGTTTTTCAGTACAACTTATTTCTCTATCTATTCTGAATCATATCAGGTTTCAGTTTAGTTCAGTTAGTTGTTTTTTCAACTTATTTCTCCATCTATTCATATCAGGTTTCAGTTTAGTTCACTTAGTTGTTTTTAGTACAACTAATTTCTCCATCTTTTCACATCAGGTTTCAGTTCAGTTAGTTGTTTTTCAATACACCTTATTTCTCCATCTTTTCATATCAGGTTTCAGTTCAGTTTAGTTCACTTAGTTGTTTTTAGTACAACTAATTTCTCCTATTCAAATCAGGTTTCAGTTCAGTCCAGTTAGTTGTTTTTTAGTACAAGTCATTTCTCCATCTTTAGTTTAAACCTGTGTCAATGTTTACATGTGTCAATTTGAGAATAAAAAGAAAAATGTATTTTATGTATTTGAAATACACAAAATACAAGATCTGAAAGTATCTTGATACAAATTACATCTCATTTTTCTCTGCCCAGCCAAATACAAATTACAAAATACAAAAAAGTAGTTGAAATACGTATTTCAAATACAAGTATTTCAAATACTGCCCATCTCTGCACACACACACACACACACACACACACACACACACACACACACACACACTAGGTTAATCAAATCAATATTTTTTGAGAAAAAAATGATGCAACCATTGGAAAGAGAACATGAGCGCACATGCAGCCACACACACACACACACACACACACACACACACACAAACACACACACACACACACACACGCACACACACACTAGATGAATCGAATCAATAAGCCTAATTTTTTTTTTTTTAAACAACATGAGCGCACATGCACACACACATTGTTGATCTAATCATTACTTTATGTTGCAATGTTTACATTTTTTACAACTTTAAAGTAATGTTGGAATGACGCAAACAACACACACAAACGTGTACACAGCACACACACATTTTTGGATGGATCAAATCAATAAATCAATAACATTTTCCTCGTGCTTATTTGAACATAAGTACCGGTACTGGAAATATAGGAAAAACACTCAAACACAGGTGTGATCACACACGTACACTGAGAGACACACACACACACACACACACACACACACAGAGTCTCATACCTCTCCATCTCAGTGATGATGAGAGGCAGGTTGGCAGCCATGTTTGTCTTGGTGCCAAACTTCTTGCCAAAGGGCAGGTCACAGACCACAGCATCCACACTGGAGCTGGGCAGCGGCAGCTCTGCAAACAGAGGGAGAGATTGACAGAAGCCAGGGGCGCTTCAATAACAGCAGCTTATTTAGAACACGGGTGTTATGGCGGATTCTGCATCCCCGGCGAGAATAGCATCCCCACCATATTTTGGGCTGTTTTGACTTAAAAACAGGGGGATGAAAACTCAGCAGAGTCGGCCTCCATGAGCCAGGATAGACCCCTCTGGCTTGGAGGTCACCCGGATTTTAAGCACCAAAGTCAGCCCCCACCCTCCACCTCACTTCTACCCCGATTTAAGTCGAAACAGCCCAAAATATGGCGAAATAACCTTCATATGTACAGACTTCAGATAATTTCTCATCACTGATGAACACCCAGAAAGAAGATCCTATCATTTTCAAACAGTACATTGAGGTAGAAATCATTACAATGTGCCCCTGCACAGGTGGGCGGATGCAATTCTCGCCAAGTGACCATGCATTTTAATTGTAGCTATCAGTGTGGCTGGATATGTGGATGTCTTGGATATCTCAGTTTGTATTTACAAGTGTCACAGGTTGTGTTAATGTGGTTACCCCTGGATACTAATGTCATGTGTTGCACAAGGTTTGTCAGGCGGAAGTGGGAGTTGGCTTAGGTAGATTTATATTGCGATTCTTAAGTATTGCGATTCTACGATTATTGCGATTCGATATTACGATTTATTGCGATTTTTGTTTATTTTTTTCTTTTATTTTTTCAGTTTGTTTGCTTTTTTACACTAGATTAGAACATGGGAAAAGTTGAATCATACACTAGAGACTGTATATTATATATCATGAGTAGAGCTGGGCGATATAGTTAAAAACAGGGGCGGACTGGGATCATAATTCAGGCCGGGCATTAGATACCAAGCAGGCCAGGCCGATATGGGCCGACGCGCGTGAAATTTGGGCCGTTTGAAGCCCAATTTGGGCCGTTTGAAGCCAGATTTGGGCCGTTTGAAGTCCAATTTTACAATGAGATGCTCCCACTTTAACCCTGAAGTGTAATTATTACTTCAGACTAACTAATAAAGTAATAAAACCACTAGTAAACCAGTAGGCGGCGCCTGGCCTGCTGTTCAGTGAGTGGCCTGACTGCAAGCACCCAAAAAAAATAATAATAATAATAATAATTTGCGATTATCGATTCTGGAATAAAAGATCGATTAAAAAAATCGTGACATTAAAAATCGCGATACTTCGGTGAATCGATTTTTCCCCCCACCCCTATTAGGTAGGCTATATGACGTGGCATTTAGCTGCGCGCAGTCTCTCTGCTAGTCTGATCAAGAAAGCCATGTTCTCTCTATCGCTCCTGTTTTCTCTAGTGCTTTGTCTTTCCTTTGTTTTCACGTATGCGTGTGAGCGTGATATACTTTTAGAATAGCGTCCCCAATCTAATGAAGGGGAGTTGGTTGTAGCTAGCTTCCTCCACAGCCTGCTGTCCGCCGCCTACTCCTGGGATAGGTAAGCCAGCTTCCGTTTACTCTCTGTCTGATAAACCTTGTGCTTATTTGGTTCTATTGTTGTTGTAGCGGGTCTGGTTCGTCTAGACGCGAGCCTAATTCTATTTTGAGAACCGAACCCGTTACACAAGGTATTTCAAGAGGACGAATGATCCGATCTGCACAGTGAAATGTGAGGGACTGTGGATCTGCACAGTGAAATGTGAGGGACTGTGGATCTGCACAGTGAAATGTGAGGGACTGTGGATTAGCATCAATCTCACACACATTTGTTGTTTCTAGCGGCTGCGAGTTATCCGTCATCTCACTCCTGACTCTGGCTTGGCCATTGTTAAGCCCTAGATATACTCCTGAGTTGAGGCACACACGAGCTAGTTTGAGGTTGGATATTCGACAGACATTCACCACGGTGCAAAACACCTCTGTTAAAATTGGTTAGGCCACTCTACATAAGAACCTCAGTTAAATGATTCAGCTGGGTTAGGTCACTCTACATAAGAACCTCAGTTAAATGATTCTGCTGGGTTAGGTCACTCTACATAAGAACCTCAGTTAAATGATTCTGCTGGGTTAGGTCACTCTACATAAGAACCTCAGTTAAATGATTCTGCTGGGTTAGGTCACTCTACATAAGAACCTCAGTTAAATGATTCTGCTGGGTTAGGTCACTCTACATAAGAACCTCAGTTAAATGATTCTGCTGGGTTAGGTCACTTTACATAAGAACCTCAGTTAAATGATTCTGCTGGGTTAGGTCACTCTACATAAGAACTTCAGTTAAATGATTCTGCTGGTTAGGTCACTCTACATAAGAACCTCAGTTAAATGATTCTGCTGGGTTAGGTCACTCTACATAAGAACTTCAGTTAAATGATTCTGCTGGGTTAGGTCACTCTACATAACAACCTCAGTTAAATGATTCTGCTGGGTTAGGTCACTCTACATAAGAACTTCAGTTAAATGATTCTGCTGGGTTAGGTCACTCTACATAAGAACCTCAGTTAAATGATTCAGCTGGGTTAGGTCACTCTACATAACAACCTCAGTTAAATGATTCTGCTGGGTTAGGTCACTCTACATAAGAACTTCAGTTAAATGATTCTGCTGGTTAGGTCACTCTACATAAGAACCTCAGTTAAATGATTCTGCTGGGTTAGGTCACTCTACATAAGAACTTCAGTTAAATGATTCTGCTGGGTTAGGTCACTCTACATAACAACCTCAGTTAAATGATTCTGCTGGGTTAGGTCACTCTACATAAGAACTTCAGTTAAATGATTCTGCTGGGTTAGGTCACTCTACATAAGAACCTCAGTTAAATGATTCAGCTGGGTTAGGTCACTCTACATAAGAACCTCAGTTAAATGATTCTGCTGGGTTAGGTCACTCTACATAAGAACCTCAGTTAAATGATTCTGCTGGGTTAGGTCACTCTACATAAGAACCTCAGTTAAATGATTCTGCTGGGTTAGGTCACTCTACATAAGAACCTCAGTTAAATGATTCTGCTGGGTTAGGTCACTCTACATAAGAACCTCAGTTAAATGATTCTGCTGGGTTAGGTCACTTTACATAAGAACCTCAGTTAAATGATTCTGCTGGGTTAGGTCACTCTACATAAGAACTTCAGTTAAATGATTCTGCTGGTTAGGTCACTCTACATAAGAACCTCAGTTAAATGATTCTGCTGGGTTAGGTCACTCTACATAAGAACTTCAGTTAAATGATTCTGCTGGGTTAGGTCACTCTACATAACAACCTCAGTTAAATGATTCTGCTGGGTTAGGTCACTCTACATAAGAACTTCAGTTAAATGATTCTGCTGGGTTAGGTCACTCTACATAAGAACCTCAGTTAAATGATTCAGCTGGGTTAGGTCACTCTACATAAGAACCTCAGTTAAATGATTCTGCTGGGTTAGGTCACTCTACATAAGAACCTCAGTTAAATTATTCTGCTGGGTTAGGTCACTCTACATAAGAACCTCAGTTAAATGATTCAGCTGGGTTAGGTCACTCTACATAAGAACCTCAGTTAAATGATTCTGCTGGGTTAGGTCACTCTACATAAGAACCTCAGTTAAATGATTCAGCTGGGTTAGGTCACTCTACATAAGAACCTCAGTTAAATTATTCTGCTGGGTTAGGTCACTCTACATAAGAACCTCAGTTAAATGCCTAAACATTACAATAATTTTCACTTTATGCTGATGATCATTTGATGCAAGTTTTCCTACCGATACATGAAGCCTTTAGTAGGTGTATCCTGTCCCTCAGGTCTGCAAACGCTACATTCTCATTGGCTCTCTGCAGCTGTCCATCATCAATGTCCACACCCAGGAAACAGGCATCCTGATGATCCCGATGAGACCGTGGTTCAAATTACAATATTTGATACAATATTTTCATAAAACACAAGTTTTGATGTCATCAATGAGACAGAGATTTGTCAAACAAAAACCAACCAACCAATCAATTAATCGATTTTTGTTCACTATAAAGGTCCTTACACATCAAGAGCGATGCGAATATACGGCACGAAATTGCGATGCGAGTTTTGACCCACCTGTCAATCACAGCCACAGACGTCGGAAGCAAATTTCTGAAAAATCGACCGTGGTTCGAAAAAATAAACACCGCAATAACGCTCGGCGAAACTTCGCCGTTGGTATGCACGGTTGCATTGACTGATATAGGTTCGGAAAATATTATTGACGTGCGAATTAATCGCATGAAAAAAATGCTCCAGATGTGTAAGGACCTTAGTGTGCACTGATAGTGACTGGGAAATATTTATGACTACTAGGCCAAATCACTCCATACCTGAGGAACATTGTTAACAACACAATGTGACACACGATATGTGAAGACAGCAGGTTAACACTTGTATAAAGTGAGCAGCCACGTGTATCGAGAGGTTTTGTTCAATTCAATTCCAACACTTTTCCAGACTTTCCAAACTTCTGTCCTGACCTTGTGTTCCTGTGCTGCTTCTATTAAGATAGTTCCCACTCCACACATTGGGTCGAGCACACAGGAGCCTGGCTGGGGAACAGGAGATGATATAACACAATGTGAATCAAATGATTTTAGAACACACTAGTTTAGAACTCAGAGTAGCATTGCCTCTTCATTATAGACCCTTTTCACGGGGGGCCATTTTGTGCCGAAAAGGCAGGGTAAACACAGGTGCAAGCAAAACACTAATGAGGGTTTCAAACTTCCATGATTGGAAGTTGGAAACCCTCATTAGTGTTTTGCTTGCACCTGTGTTTACCCTGCCTTTTCGACACAAAATGGCCCCCGTGAGAAGGGTCTATTGATGGGATGATATATCAAAATTCATATATCGCAATACAAAAATATTACAATACATATCGTGGGGTAGAACATTTTGATATTAGCTCATTTTATTCTGCTGTAGTAATCACAAATGAGATTCTTGACCATCATAGTTTCACAAGTTCTCCAACCAAATATATAATATTTGCACTTTGTAATGACAATATGAAATTGTTGTTTATTCATAGCAAGCCAATTCCATCGCTAGAAAGATTTATGGCTCAGAGATAAACAGAATTCTGACTCTGTTGTCATTGTATCTGAGGAGCCAGTGAGCCCAGGCTACAGTAGACCTAAGTCCTGTATAATGTGAATGTGTTAGCACCTGTATCTGAGCCAGTGAGCCCAGAGCCCAGGCTACAGTAGACCTAAGACCTGTGTAATGTGAATGTGTTAGCACCTGTATCTGAGGAGCCAGTGAGCCCAGAGCCCAGGCTACAGTAGACCTAAGGCTGGGTTCACACCGACGACCCAAGCCTTGCCTATGCCTTGCCTTTACCCACGCTTTTTAATAGGCGTCCGTTTTAGTCAACGAGCCTGTGTACACAGGGCGCCTGAGCGTGAACCCTGCGTGTACCCACGGCTCGCCTGTGCCTTGCCGATTTTATAGTTCAGGCGAGAGTTCTATTTTCACGCCGACAAGGCGCATGCAGGCAGGCTTTTCTGTCAAGCCATGAAAGAAAAACGCGACAATATCCATGGGAAATGGCAAAGTCAACTGAATTTCAAAATAAAATGGAGTTTCTACAACAGTATTGAGCAGAGAGAGAGAGCGAGAGAGAGATTGACGGGTGGCTATCACGTGGGGCTTTCTCCCTGTCGGCAAACAAATCTTCATGAGAGAGAATAGCCACCGAAGAAGCAAGATGGACAATGTTGTTGTGCCAGCACATATTCTTGCAAGATTACCTCTCTAAAATGTCCGACTATAGTCAGACCTGGTTATACATATCCAGCATCAATAGAACATTAAATATATCAGATTTATTTTACCTAGAGGCTACCCATGACAATTCTGGACAACACGTGAAAAAATACAGTCGGGAGAGAGGAGAGGCGCTTGTGACTCGGCTCCAGGTTCGGCGTGCAAAAGGCGTGCGGTGTGATCGCAAAAGCGTGTAACAGGTTCACGCCCAGCTCGGCGTAGGCGTGGGTTGAGGCAAGGCAAGGCGTAGGTTGTCTGTGTGAACGAAGCGTAAGACCTGTGTAATGTGAATGTGTTAGCACCTGTATCTGAGCCAGTGAGCTCAGAGCCCAGGCTACAGTAGACCTAAGTCCTGTGTAATGTGAATGTGTTAGCACCTGTATCTGAGCCAGTGAGCCCAGAGCCCAGGCTACAGTAGACCTAAGACCTGTGTAATGTGAATGTGTTAGCACCTGTATCTGAGGAGCCAGTGAGGCCAGAGCCCAGGCTACAGTAGACCTAAGACCTGTGTAATGTGAATGTGTTAGCACCTGTATCTGAGCCAGTGAGCTCAGAGCCCAGGCTACAGTAGACCTAAGACCTGTGTAATGTGAATGTGTTAGCACCTGTATCTGAGGAGCCAGTGAGGCCAGAGCCCAGGCTACAGTAGACCTAAGACCTGTGTAATGTGAATGTGTTAGCACCTGTATCTGAGCCAGTGAGCTCAGAGCCCAGGCTACAGTAGACCTAAGACCTGTGTAATGTGAATGTGTTAGCACCTGTATCTGAGGAGCCAGTGAGCCCAGAGCCCAGGCTACAGTAGACCTAAGACCTGTGTAATGTGAATGTGTTAGCACCTGTATCTGAGCCAGTGAGCCCAGAGCCCAGGCTACAGTAGACCTAAGACCTGTATAATGTGAATGTGTTAGCACCTGTATCTGAGCCAGTGAGCCCAGAGCCCAGGCTACAGTAGACCTCAGTCCTGTGGTCTGAATGTAGCTCCGATTAGCCAGAGGCAACCTGAGGGATAGACACAGGGAACCAATAAGGCAGATGTTTCAGACTGTCTCTGGGGACAACTGTTCTGAAGGAATGGATATCCCCCTTTTCACCCTCTTTCCAATTGTGGTTGACAGACATGATCTCTGTTATAAGGATGGAGAGACTCAGGTCCCTAAGGACCAACTCACTTTAAAAAAAAATCTAACTATTTGGGATCCGTTTCTGTCCTATACCTCGATGAGGTTAGGGGCGGCGGGTGACTTGCCCGGCTGGTTCCTCATTGACCTCTTGTGACAACATCTCTTAGAAGCACATAAGCACCCTATGCAGCTAGCAGCAACACATTACAACATTGTAATAGTGTCATGTTACATACATGCTTTTCTTTCCTTTCCTGTGTCTGAGCCTGTTCATTTGTCTGGTTCTTGTTTTGTTCCAAGAAAGTCTTTAAAATTAAATATTGGGGGGGAATTGCTGCATCTTTGAAATTCAATGATTGAAACGTTTGCCCTGCTGTAGTGTTAACTGGCTTTGCATCAACAGAATAACAACAGGGAGGGGAGGGAGGGGGGCTGAGGGTCAGATAGGTTCACACATGACAACAGTACGAGTATGTTTTATCCAGCCTGGCTCCAGGATGAGAGACTACATTCCTTGTCATTAGTTTTACTTCCATTTAGTTCCCAAGACAGACAAATGTAAGAAATCCCTGATTTGGCTACTTAAGAATACATTTCCAAGGCAAATGTACTGTAGCCCTTCTGAGAGAAGAGACACACATTTCACACAGAACTACAGGTAGAAGTGTACAAGTGTTTTGCTCGACAACCTGGTCAGTGGCATCCCGATCAGGCAGTGGTCATCACTCAGATAGATGTTCACCTGCAGAGGAGAGGAAACAGCTGATGATAGGTAACCCACCACCACAGTCCCAGATCAGCCTTCAACCAGTGGGCCAGCTCAGGCTTTGACAGAGCAAGTG